>NC_050579.1:189218684-189518684 GCF_011100635.1 Trichosurus vulpecula
ATCTCTAAGGTCCCTTCTGGCTCTAAACCTGCGATTCCATAATCTGATTATTTTCTGGATGACAAGTCATTATCCTCATTTGGGACTTCTGGGTGAGCTAGATGGTCAAGACTCAGCCCTAAGGGAATCAGAATGGTTTCAGCTAAGCCTCAGAAAACACAGCTAGATAGACTATCTTAGAAGGAATGTAGTATACAGTGTGGGACTAAGTCATTTTCTTTTTAGACTATTTCTAATGACCTTATCCTGATGTATTATTTCTGAATTTTTGTATATTCCCACCCTTTCTTAATAAACCATAGAAAAAGAGTAGAATCATTGATATAAAGCAGATAACAGAAGAGGTCATGGGACATTAAGTGACTTGCTCAGAGTCACATAAGATTTGAAGCCAGATCTTCTGACTGCATTGACAGTATTCCTACCATTGTACCACATGGCCTCACACTTTCATAGATCTTAAGTATATGGAGACAGAGGATAGTAGGTACTAGAACTGTGCCCCAAGATACAATGGCAAAGGCAGAAAACAGCAGATAATTAGGAATCTGATAGGGTGAAAAAAGGTCAGAAAGAAGACTTAGTGATCAGTGAAAGGTTTAGACAGTAGTGAAAATAAAAGGCCTTGGGAAGAAGATGAAGGAGTCAGGAGGTTGTGTGTGTGGTTGTGGTTGTGGTTATGGTTTGTCCTTTGTTCTCAAAGAGGACCATGACATCAGGGAGATGTATGACTTAGAATTGAATTTGATTTGAGTGAGAGAAGGCTATGCAAAATCACCAGCCTCACTTTCTCCTCCAGAGAGGTCCAGTGGCCAGATATCAATCAGGATGACTGGATACGGCCCAGGATGCAGTGGAGTTGTAAAGACCTGTATTCAAATCCTACCTCAGTCGCTAGCTGTGTGACCTTGGACAAGTCACAAACTCTCTGCACCCTGGGAGTGGTGTTATTAGGTCAAAAAGTATATAGTCTTTAATAATCTTCTGGTCACAGTTCAAAATTGTTTCCAGAATAGTTGGATTAATTCACCATTCTGACCTCCCCAGAGCTCCTCAAACACTTATCATTATTCTTTGTGGTCAGCTTTGCAAATCTGAGGGGTAAGAGGTAAAACCTCAGAGTCATTTTATTTTGCATTTCTCTTATTCTAAATGCTTTGGAGCATTGGGTCAAATGCCTATTGATATCTCGGATTTCTTCCCTTAAAAACTGCCTGTTCATATCTGTTAACAATTTTTCAATTGGAGAGTGGCTCTCATTCTTATAAGTTTGAATTAAGTTCCTTACATATTTTATAAATGGGAACTTTGTGAGAGAAACTTGTTACAAAGACCTTTTCCCCAATTACCATTTCTCTTTTAATTTTATCTATATTAGTTTTGTTTGTTGAAAACCTTTTCAATTTTATGTAAACAAAATTGTCCAATTTATCTTATGGTACTACTGTGCTCAGAGGTCATCTTCTTAAGGGAGAACACATTCTGTCCTGCAAGAGGAATCATTTAGTCAAAACAAATATAAATAAAAGTCCAAAGGTATTTATTAAAGGTTCATTGTGTGCAGAGCACTGTACAAAGCAGCAGGTAAGATACAAAGTTTAGACAAAGTATGGTCTCTTCCCTCAAAAGGTTTAGAGAAGGCTCAGATGCTAACAAAACCATGACACAGCCTTAAATGATGAGTTCGTTGGAGCCATTGCTTCCCCATTTTTTCTTTGTATTTATTTTGTATTTAATTTTTCCCCAGTTACATGTAAACAACAATTTTTAACATTTGTTTTTAGAACTTTGAGTCCCAAATTTTCTCTCTTCCTCTTTCCCCACCCCTCTCCCCTCACTGAGAAGGCAAGAAATTCCATTTAGGTTATATATCTATAGTTATGCAAAACCTATCCATAATAGTCATGTTGTGAAAGAAAACACAGCTAAAAAAACTCAAGAAAAATAAAGAAAGTGGAAAAAAAAGTTGCTCCAATTTGTTTTCAGACACCATCAGTTCTTTCTCCAGGGTTGGATGGCACTTTTCATACTAAATCCTTCAGAATTGTCATGGATTGTTGCATTGCTGAGAATAGCTAACTCATTCACAGCTGATCATCCTGCAATATTGCTCTTACTTTGTACCCATTACAGTTCACTTTGCATCAACTCATAGTGATCAACTCAAGTCTTTCTAGGTTTTTCTGAGAGCATCTTGCTCTTTACTTCTTATAGTACAATAGTATTCCATCACAATTATAAACCACAATTGATTCAGCCATTCTCCAATTGATGTGCATCCCCTCAATTTCCAATTCTTTACCCCCAGAAAAGAGCTGCTATAAATATTTTTTGTACATACGGGTCCTTTTTCCTTTTCGTTTTTTATCTCTTTTGGGATATAGACCTAGAAGTGGTATTGCTATGTCAAAGGACATCCATAGTTTTATAGCCCTTGAGGCATAGTTCCAAATTGCTCTATGGAAAAGTTTGAGCAATTCACAACTCAGACAACAGTATATTAATATCTCATTTTTTCCTACATCCCCTCCAACATTTGTCATTTGCCTTTTCTGTTCTATTATCTAATGTAATTGGTATGAAGTAGTACCTCAGAATTGTTTTAACTTGCATTTCTCCAATCAATAGTGAGTTCAAATATTTTTTCATCCAGCTATAGATAGTTCTCTATGTTAGAAAAATGAGGCCTTTATCAGAGAAGCTTGTTTCAAAAAAAATTTTTTTCAGTTACTATTGCAAACTGTATTTCCCTCCATCCTATTTCCTGTACCCCCATTTATCTGTTCTCTCTTTTCTTTCACCCTGTCTCTCCTCAAAAGTGTTTTGTTTCTGATTACCCCTTCTCCCATCCTGCCCTCCCTTCTATCACCCCTCCCCCTTCACTTATCCCCTTCTCCTTCTATTTTCCTGTAGGGTAACATAGATTTCTATACCCCATTGTGTATCTTTTTCCCAGTTCTACATGTAAAAATAATTTTAACATTTATGTTTAAAACTTTGAGTTCCAAATTCTTACCCTTCCTCCTTCCCTACCCACCCTCATTGAGAAGGCAAGCAATTTGATATTGGTTACACATGTGTAGTCATGTAAAACACTTCCATAATAGTCATGCTGTTTCCTTTCACTCTGTCCCTCCTCAGAAGTGTTTGCTTCTGATTGCCCCCTCCCCAACCTTCCCTCCTCTCCTTCCCTCCCACTTTCCTGTAGAGTAAGATATATTTCCATACCCAATTGAGTGTATATGTTATTCCCTCCTTAAGCTAATTCCAATGAGAGTAAGGTTCACTCATTCCCTCTCGCCTCCTCCCTCTTCCCTCCATTGTAAAAGCCTTTTCTTGCCTCTATAAGTGAGATAATTTACCCCTTTCTCTTTTTCCCAGGACATTCCTCTCTCACCCCTTAATTTTATTTTTTAATATCATCCTTTCATATTCAACTCATCCTGAGCTCTGTCTACATGTGTGTGTGTGTGTGTGTGTGTGTGTGTGTGTGTGTGTGTGTGTGTGTTCCCTCCAACTACCCTAACAACGAGAAAGGTCTCATGAGTTACAAATATCATCTTTCCATGTAGGAACAAAGACGGTTAAATTTGATAAGTCCTTTATGATTTCTCTTTTCCTGTTTACTTTTTTATGCTTCTCTTGAGTCTTGTATTTTAAAATCAAATTTTCTATTTAGTTCTGTTTTTTTCTCAAGAATGCATTAAATTCCTTTATGTCATTGAATGTCAATTTTTCCCTTCATGGATTACACACATTTTTTCTGGGTAGGGGATTCTTAGTTTTAATCCTAGCTCCTTTGACCTCCAGAATATCATATTCCAATCCCTCTGATCTCTTAATATAGAAGCTGCTAAATCTTGTGTTATCCTGACTGTGGTTTTGCAATATTTGAATTGTTTCTTTCTGGCCACTTGCAATATTTTCTTCTTGACCTGAGAACTATGGAATTTGGCTATAAGATTCCTGGCTGTTTTCCTTTTGGGATCTCTTTTAGGAGGTGTTCAGTGGATTCTTTCCATTTCTATTTTACCCTCTGGTTCTAGAATATGAGGGAAATTTTTCTTAATAATTTCTTGAAAGATGTCTAGGCCCTTTTGTTTTTATCATGGCCTTCAGGTAGTCCAATAATTTTTAAATAATCTCTTCTGCATCTATTTTCCAGGTCAGTTGATTTTTTCAATGAGATGTATCATATTGTTTTCTATTTTTCATTCTTTAGATTCTGTTTTATAATTTTTTGATTTCTCATAGAGTCATTAGTTTCCATTTGCTCCATTCTAATTTTCAAGGAATTGTTTTCTTTAGTGACCTTTTGGACCTCTTTTGCCATTTGGGTTAGTCTATTTTAAGGTGTTATTTTCTTCAGTATTTGTGGGGGGGTCTCCTTTACCCACCTGTTGACTTGTTTTTCATGATTTTCTTGCATCACTCTCATTTCTCTTCCCAATTTTTCCTCTATTTCTCTTACTTGATGTTCGAAATCCTTTTTGAGCTCTTCCATGGCCTGAGACCGATTCTTTGGATGGAGGAACTTTGTCTTTGTTGTCTTCTTCTGAGTGTCTGTTTTGATCTTCCTTATTGCCAAAGTAAAATTCTATAGTCTGAATTTTTTCCACTTGTTTACTCATTTCCCCAGCCTATTTCTTGACTTTTAATTTAAGTTTTTGTTAAGGCAAGGCCTTGTTTCTGTATGGAGGATGTACTGTCCCAAGCTTCAGGAGTTTTGTGTAGCTTTTTTCAGAAATACTTCTAGGGAGTTGTAAGTTTTCATTTCTTCCAAGGTGGCATGATCTAAGGAGAGGTACTTACTTCTCTCCTGGCCTGTGCTCTGGTCTGTGAATAACCACAAGCCCTCTTTTCTGCCCTGGAACTATAAGGAGGGTTCCCTCTTCATTGTTGCCATAAGCTATGCTATGCCAGTGCTCCTCCTTGCCCCAGGATTGCCAGCCAGGACTGTGACTAAGATCTAAGTATAGGCAAAGCAACAGAGTCCTGCCTCAGTGCCAGCAGAGACCCCTGTAATCTTCTGATCAGGTCGATTCCCTTACCATCCGTGGGCTGAAAGCTCTGGAAACAGCTGCTGCAGCCACCACCACCACCACCACCACTACTGCTGCTTCTGATTCAGTTACTCACCATGCCTGATCCTGGTTTGCTGGGGCCAGGGCTGTGTTGGGGAAGAGGCTGGACTGCTCTCTTCTCTCACCTGGGTCCAACAGCCCCTTCCCTCCCCCGACCTAAGTTCTCTTTGGTGTTTGGGGGTTGAGAAGTCTGGAAACTGCCACAGCTGCCAGTAAATTCAGTCCCCTGAAGCCTCCTCCAGGTTTTCTGGGCTTTGGTCTATGCTGGTGTTGCCTATACTGGACTGTGTTCCTCTTTCAACCTGGCACAACAGACATTTCCTGTTGACCCCCCACCCCAGGTTGTCTTGGGCTTGAGATTTGTTTTACTCTGTCTTTTTCTGGGTCTTGTTGCTCTAGAATATGTTTAGAGTTATTTTTTACAGGTATGTGGAGGGGCTTATGGGAGAGAGAGCTCTGGCGAGACCCTGCTTTTACTCTGCCATCTTGGCTCCACCCCTTTTCTTCCCTGGTTTTTTTTAAGTACTAAATTCTCTCCTTCTAGCTACTCCTCTACCAATTAAAAAGGCAAGCAATATGATTATCCATTATACATGTGAAGTCAAGCAAAACACATTTCCATATTAGCCATGTTGCAAAAAAGCAAGAAAAATAAAGCAAAAAATATATATTTCTATCTGTACTCAAAGTTCATCAGTTCCCTCTCTGAATGTGGATTTTGCATTATGAGTCCTTTAGAAGTGTTGTGGATCATTGTAGTAATCAAAATAGCTAAGTTTTTTTCAACTGTTGGTTACTTTTTTCATATTGCCGTTACTACATACAATATTCTCCTGGTTCTACTCACTTCACTTTGTATCAATTCACATAAGTCTTCCTAGGTATTTCTGAACCCATTCCCTTCATTCTTTCTTACAGAACAATAGTATTCCATCACAATCATATGCCATGACTTATTCAGCAATTCACTGATTGATGAGCACCCCTTCAATTTCCAATTCTTTGCCACCACAAAAAGACCTGCTATAAATATTCTTGTATATGTGGGTTTTTTCCCTTTTTCTTTGATCTCTTTGGGCTACAGAACTAGTAGTAATATTACTGGGCCAACATTTTATAGCCCTTTGTGTATAGTTTCAAATTGTTCTTTAGAATGGCTGCAGTTCACAACTGCACCAATAGTGCATTGTGGTAGCTAGTTTTCCACATCCCCTCCAGCATTTATCACTTTCCTTTTCTATAATATTAGCCAGTCTGATAGATGTGGACCTCAGAGTTGGTTTAATTTGCACTTTTCTGATCTATATTAATTTAGAGCATTTTTTTCTGTGACTATTGAAAGCTTTGATTTCTTCTCCTGAAAACTCCCTCTTATTATCCTTTCTCCATTTATCAATTGAAGAATAGTTCTTATTTTCATAAATTTTTCTCAGTTCGCTATATATTTGAGAAATGAGGCCTCTGTCAGAGAAAGTTGTTGTAAAACTCTTCCCCAGTTTCCTGCTTTCCTTCTGATTTTGGCTGCATTTGTTTTGTTTGTGCAAAACCCTTTTGATTCAATACAATCAAAATTATAAATTTTACTTCTTTCTTTCTTGTTTGGCCAAACTCTTCCCTTACCTAAAGATCTGACAGGCAAATTTTTCCATGCTCCCCTAATTTCTGGTAATATCAACCTTCATGTCTAAATCATGTACCCATTTTGACCTTATCTTGGTAAACAGTGTGAGATCTTAGTCTATACCTAGATTCTGCCATACTACTTTCCAGTTTGCCCAACAGTCTTTGTTAAAAAGTGAGTTTCTTGCCTACAAACACTTAAGTCCTTGGGTTTATCAAACACTAGATTGCTATAGTTATTTTCTATGGTGTATTATATACCTTTTCTATTTCCATTGATCGACAACTCAATTTTTTATCCAGTACCAGAGTGTTTTAATGATTAATACTTCATAATATAGTCTGAAATCTGGTTTTGCTAGGCCACCTTCCTTCACTTTTTTCAATGATTCCCCTGATATTCTTGACATTTTGTTCTTCCAGATGAATTTTATTACTTTTTTCTAGCTCTGTAAGATAGGTTGTTTGACATATACAGAACTGAATAATTAAGTTAAATTAGGTAGAATTGTGATTTTTGTTATATTGTCTCAGCCCTCCTATGAGCAATCATATTTCTCCAATTGTTTTGATCTGTGCTTGTATAAAAAGTGTTCATGTATGTCTTATGTGTGTCTTGGCAGGTCAAATCCCAAATATTTGATATAGTCTATAGTTATTTTGAATGAAATTTCTCTTTCTATCTCTTCCTGTTGGGTTTTGTTGGTAATATATAAAAGTGCCAATGATTTATGAGGGTTAATTTTATGTGATGCAACTTGCTGAAGTAATTATTTCAAGTAGTTTTTTAGTTGATTCTCTAGGGTTCTCTAAGTAATCTGTCATATCATCTACAAAGAGTGATAGTTTTGTTTCCTCATTGCCTATTTTTATTCCTTCAATTTCTTTTTCTTGTCTTACTGCTATAGCTAGCATTTCTAGTACAACATTTAATAATAATGTTGATAATTGACATCTTTGCTTTACCCCTGATCTTATTGGGAAAGTTTCTCATTATCTCCATTATGGATAATACTTTCTTATATAATGCTTATGTAGTGTTGGAATTGGTTGTTCTTTGTTTTTTGGAGGACATTTTTATAAATCCATCTGGTCTTGGGGATTTTTTCTTAGGGAGGTCATTTGTGGCTTGTTTAATTGCTTTTTAAATTGGGTTAAGTGTCCTATTTCCCCTTCTGTCAATGTGGACAACTCATATTTATGTAAATATCCATCCATTTCATCTAGATTGTTAGTTTTATTGATATGTAATTTGGCAAAATAGTTTCTAATGATAGCTTTAATTTTATCTTTATTGGTGATACATTCACTTTCATTTTCAATATTGGTAATTTGGTTTTCTACTATCTTTTTTTAAAAATCAAATTAATCAATGTTTTATCTAATTATATTTACTTTTTAATAAAACCAGATCCTAGTTTTATTAATTCAATGGTGTGTGTGTGTGTGTGTGTGTGTGTGTGTGAGAGAGAGAGAGAGAGAGAGAGAGAGAGAGAGAGAGATTTAATTCCAGTTTCATTAATCTCTCCTTTCATCTTTAGGATTTTTATTTTGTTGTTTAATTGAGAATTTTTAATTTGTTCTTTTCCCAGATTTTTTTAAGTTGAATGCCCAATTCATTGATCTGCTTTTTCCTCCCTTTTATTGATATAATTGTTTAGAGATATACATTTTCCTCTAATTACAGCTTTGACTGCATCTCATAAATTTTGGTATGTTGTCTTATTGTCATTATCCTTAATGAAATTATTGATTATTTCCATGATTTGGTTTTTGGCTGGCTCATTTTTTAGGTTCAGATTATGTAGTTTCCAATTCAATTAATATTTGATGTATACTTCCAAGTCCCTTTATTGAATGAATTATTTTTTATTGCATTATGGTCCAAAAGGGTTGTAATGTTATTATGTGTTAACATTTCTGCTTTTCTGTGTTAAGTTGTGAAGTTTTTAATGGCCTAATACATGGTCAGTTTGTCTGAAGGTGCCATGTACTGCTGAGAAAATTATAGAATCCCTTATATTCCCATTCAATTTTCTCTGGAAATTTATCATAAATAACTTTTGTAAAGTTGTATTCATCTCCTTAAATTTTTTTTTCTTATTTATTTCATGGTTAGATTTATCTAGTTCTGAGGGGGGGGGAAACTGAGATTCCCTACTAATATAACTTTGCTATCTACTTCCTGCTGTAAATAATGCAACTTTTCCTTTAAGAATTTGGATACTATGCCATTTGGTGCATATATGTTTGGTATTAATATTACTTCATACCTTTTGGAAAGATGTAGTTTCACTGATTATCTCTTTCAATTATATCTGTTTTTGCTTTTGCTTTGTCAGAGATCATGATTACTACCCCTTGGTTTGTTTTTGTTTTTTTTTTTTTACTTCAGTCCAAGTATGATAGATTCCCTCTAGTTCCTTATTTGAATGCTTTGCTTATCTTTGCTTATCTTTTGTGTGTTTCTTGTAAACACCATGTCCTTGGATTCTGATTTCTAATCAATTTTGTTGTCTGCTTCTGTTTTACATTAATAGTCACAGTTATAGTTGTTAACTATGTATTTCCCTCCATCCTATTTTCTTGTTTATCTTTCTCTCTCTCTTTTTACTCTGTCTCTCCTCAAGAGTCTATTTTGCTTTTGACCACTGCATCTCTTAATCTACCCTTTGTCATATTACTACCCCCTCCTACTCCATCTTTCTCAGCCCCTTATCCTTCTACTCCCCTATTAGGTAAGGCGAATTTCTATATCCCATAAATGTGTGTGTGTGTGTGTGTGTGTGTGTGTGTGAACTTTGAACTAGTAAAGATGAGAATGAGATTCAACTATTGTCTGCTCGCTCTACTTTCCTTTTTATTGTAAAAACTCTTTCTTGTGTGCCTGTTTTATGTAAGATATTTTCCCCTTTATTCCTTTCTCTTTCCTCTTCTCACAGCATATCCTTCTTTCTTATCCTTTCATTTTTCTTTTGAGATCATCCCAACTAAAAAGATTCACACTCATGCCCTCTGTCTATGTGTACTCCTAACTGCCCTAATGATGATAAAGTTCTTGGGTGTTACACGTACCATCTTTCCATTTGTGACTATAAACAGTTAACCTTACTAATTTCCTCATGATTTCTCAGTAAAATTTATTTCTTTATTCCTCTCTTGCATCTTTTGTTTGAATGTCAAATTTTCTATTTAGCTTTGATCTTTTCATCAGGAATTCCTGAATTTCCTCTATTTCATGAAATATACATTTCTGTCTGTTTTAACAATCCAGCTAGCAGCTTCTGTTTGCAGCTCCTGTGGGGGCATAAGATCCCCCCACAGCCAGCACCCAGGAGGCTGCCAGGAAAGTACAGGTTCTTTTTATCTGCTTAAACAAGGAAAGCATGGTGAAGGGGTTGACCAGCTTACTTTAATCCAGCATTCAGTTAACATTCAATTAGTTCAGGGGAGCAAAGAGACAAGCATCAACAGACAGGCCAAATACAGATTACAGTCAGCTAGTTCAGGGGAACAAACAGCCAGTACCCTGAAGTTCAGAATATTCATTTAGTTCTGGGGAAAACAAAACCACTACCCTGAACTTCAAAACCAAAATGCAAGCAAATTACAAATATCAACAGACAGACCCAGTATAATTCATAGTTACCAACATCTGGGCTCAGCCCGAGAGCAAGGGCTGGCCCAGGATCACGCTCACCACCACTCCCACGCCGACCGGAAAAGGAAAAAAAAAGCTCTTCAAGCTGTCCTCTCCCCTCTTATAGAGTTCTTGACATCATCAAGTGCTGCCTGAATGACCACGGCCGATTAGTTCTTGAGTTGACCCCTCCCCCTAGCGTAGACTGGGTTAACACCCAATAGGGCATGGCTCTGGAGTTAACACCTCCCCTCAGCCAGCCCCATGACTCATCACACAGGAAGTTCTCTTCTTCCTGGCATGGTTTCTGGGTCTCCTGCCCTGGAAGAGAAGCCCCAGCACCCAGTGAGGCTCAATGAGGTAAGCTGAGTCACTCAAAACAAAGGCCATTCTGGTCACGCTGTCTCCCCTCCCCCCACCCCAGTAGAATTATACTCAGTGTTGCTTGGTTAATTATTGTTGATTCTAATCCTAATTCTTTGCCTTCTGGAATATCATGTTCTAAGCCTTCCTTGGAAGCTGATAAATCTTGTGTGATCCTGATTGTGTATATATACTATTTTAATTATTTCTTTCTGGATGCTTGCTGAATTTTCCCCTTGATCTAGGAACTCTGAAATTTGGTTATAATATTCCTTGGAGTTTTCATTTTGGGATCTTTTTCAGGAGGTGATCAGTGGATTCCTTGAATTTCTAGTTTGCATTTTAGTTCTAAGATATCTGGGTAGTTTTACTTTATAATTTCTTAAAATAGGATGTCTAGGCTCTTTTTTTTGATCATGGCTTTTAACTATAGTCTATTAACTTTTAAATTGTCTCTCCTCAATCTACTTTTCCAGGTAAGTTGTTTTTCTGATGAGATTCTTCACATTTTTCTTCTATTTTTTATTGTTTTGACTTTGTTTTATTGTTTCTTGATGTCTCATGGAGTAGTTAGCTTCTACTTCCTTAATTCTAACTTTTGAGGAATTATTTTCTTTAGTGAGCTTTTGTACCTCCTTTTCCATTTGACCTATTCTCCTTTACAGAAGTTTTTTTCTTCAGTATTTTTTTAAGCATTAGGCCAATTCTGTTTTTTAGGGTGTTATTTTCTTCAGTGTTTTTTGTGCCTCTTTTACTAAGCTGTTAATTCTTTTCATAATTTTCTTGCCTCACCCTTATTTATTTTCCAAATTTTTCCTCTTTCACTCTTATTGTTTTCTTTAACTCTTCTAAGTAATTCTTTTTGGGTTTTTGTCTAGTCTACATTTTTCTTTGAGGCTTTGGTTGTAGATGTTTTCATGTATTGTCTTCTGAGTTAGTGTCTTAAATTTCCCTGTCACCATAAAAAGATTTTTATCGTTAGATTCATTTAGTCAAGTAAGCTAACCTTTTTAGTCTTTCTCAGTTTCCTCATCTGCATAATGAGTGGATTGGGCTAGAGTTATAACCTCTTAGAATACTTCCAATTTTGAATAAACAGTTTGTGATTCTTTGTAGATAAATAGTAAAGTGGAAAGAAACAAACATTTTATAATGAATATTGCCATATAAAGCTGGCTTTACTGGTTGACTGAGATTTTTTATCCACTCTTGCCATTTGAAACAACAGAGAAACCTAGTGAATATATAAGAAGTATGACATGGAAGAGGCAGTTATGAAATAAGGTGTAGTCAAATAGTTAAATAAACTGGCCAAGATGCTATTGATAGAGTGTCAAATAGAGAATACTACCAAGAGAGTAATGGTCCAACTAATAGTTATGCAACTATTTCACAAGTAGACCAATTACAGTGAGAACTAGAGTGTATCCATAAATGGAGAGAAGAAGAAACAGAATGCCTGGAAATCCTTGATGCTAATTCTCGAAAATAGGAAACAGAATGGAAAGAAAAGCTATAAGGCTCATCTTGATTCTTGTTTTTTTTTAAAGGATTCAATGAATTTTTCACTGGGTTTTCCAATTTTCACTCTGAAAGTGATTGCCTGATATAGCTCTTACCTGTCAGTGGCTATCGTGATATATCTTGTTCCAGGGCCAATGTTAAGTCCAAAAAGTGTTGGATGGGATTGCTGAGTGAGGTGTTTGGACACTCAGCAGCAGGAAGGAGGGACTTTGAATACAAGTCTTTTCTCTAACCCTACCATTCAGGAATATGGAACCAAACACAAATAAAAGAATGTTTTGGAAAGACCTTCACTAATGACCTCTACCCACCCACACATACAACCCCAAAGCCAATTCCAACAGCTTTTGTGGCTTTGAGCAGGATGGGAAATATTTTTAATTTACTAAGGCCCTAAATGAGAGTCTCTATTTGCAACCATTCTGAACTAGTCAAGAAAGTCACTGTTTTCAGCAAGTTCTAAAGGAGTAAGTTTCATCCAAGGTAGAGCTGCTGAGTATTATATTATGTTGGTTCAAAACAAAATGAAGGTTAATTTTTTTCCCCAGTTGTGTTGAAGTTGATCAGCATCCAAAAAAGTGAATAATAATCTCTATGGGTTTAGATCATCCATCTGAACACATCACTTTTTGGCAACCATCAGTTGCAGGTACTCACACTGGCAGAACAAACTGTGAGGGGCCGGACAGGCTCAGGAGAAGCCAAATGACCTTTATGCTGTGTATTAGTATAAATTCTTCTGTCAAGAACAGGAATCTGTGTTGTAGGGACTGATGGGTGAGTGTAAAATGCCATGAATTCATTTCTAAGCATGCATCAGACTCTGTAGGGTGAGAATGCTCAAGTTGATTGAGTAAAGGACTATGTTTTAGTAGAGCAGATAGGATCTTGGAAGGATAAACTAGAGTCCTGTTGTCACATTATCCTTGGGCAGAGACTTCTATATCAATAACACTGCTGTATAAAGAGGTCATAAGCCCCTGGGATGGGTGCAATTTCTGAAATAGGTTTGAATTTGTAAGGCATGCACTTACAGGAAAAGCCTGTGAATTCTTCTCAGGAATTGTTCTGGCAATTCCAGTTGTTGCCACTGGCTAGGTTAATAATTTCTCTTTGGGGTAGCAGAGTTTGGTGGTCAGCACATACAGTTAATTCACAGATGAGATAAAGGGGGAAAAAGATAAAATCCAGTTTTAATTTTAAGATAAATTTGAATTAAATTAACAATAGAGATTTCTTTTTCTCCACAATAAATGAATAAATACAGAGACACATCATTGCTAAAGTCCAAAAGATGTAACAATGTGGAGTCTGATTTACTCTGACTCTCCTTGTTAATGATCACTATTTAATTTAATTTTGGTTTCTCTTTTACTGTCTCAGAAAACTCTTAACTGGACAAAATAAAAAAAAATTCAGCCCTGGGTGGGAATGTTTACAGTCATCAACAAGCCCTTGTTTTTTACTGACCTCATTAAGTGTTATTATCTATTGATTGGCAAGGACTAGGTAAAGCTCATGGAATATGGTTTCTTACACACACACACACACACACACACACACACACACACACACACACACAAACACAAACACACACACACACAAAGAATCAGCATAAGTGTTACCTCCTACCCAAAGCCTATCCTGTGCCTCATAATTTTTTTGAGGCAATCAGGGTTAAGTGACTTGCCTGGGGTCACACAGCTAGTGAGTATCTGAAGCTGGATTTCAACTTAGGTCCTCCTGATGCCAGTGCTGGTGCTCTATCCACTATGCCACCTAGCTATCTCCACAATTAATTTCAGGGGAGCTCTGCCACAGAAATCCTATAGAGCAATGTGTAGGCTAATTCCTATCAGTCTCTTTTGGAGGACTTATCAGGCTTTGTATCTGCTATGCAAATGACTCCAAGCCAGCACTAAAGCTAAACCCAAGGGGCAAGATCATTGTGTCTCCTACCTAGGTGCAATGAACCTACCTTTAAAGAGTCATAGGATTAAAGTTTTAAAATTAGAAGAGAACTTAGCACTATTCCATTTTAACCCTCTCATTTTATTTTATTTTAAATATTTTATTTTTTCCTGAGTTACATGTAAACATGATTATCAACATTCTTTTTTATTTAAGTTTTGATTCTATCTATTCCTCTTTCCCCCATCCCTGAAATGGTAAGCAATCTGATAAAGGTCATACATGTGCAATCATATAAAACATATTTCCATATTAGTCATTTTGTGGGAAAAAAACTACAAATTAAAAAAAGGGAAAAATAGTATGTTTCAGTCTGTATTCAGACACCATCAGTTCTTTCTCTGGAGGCAGATAGGATTTTTCATCATGAGTCCTTTGGGACTGTTTTGGATCATTGTATTACTGAGAATAGCTAAGTCATTCACAGTTGTGAATCACAGCATTTCACAGTTGTGAAAAGTAATTTAGAGCATTTTTTCAAATGACTATAAATAGCTTTGATTTCTTTGTCTGAAAGCTGCCTATTTATCCTTGGACCATTTATGAATTGGAGAGTAACTATATTCTTACAAATTTGACTCAGTTCTCTATATATTTTAGAAATGAGGCTTTTATTAGCCATACTTGTTAAAAATCTACCCCCATCCCACCCCCAGTTTTCTGCTTTCCTTTTAATTTTGGTTGCATTGCTTTTGTTTGTGCAAAAACTTTTTAGAATCAAAATTGTCCATTTTACATTTCACAATGCTTTCTATATCTTGTTTGGTCCTAAATTCTTCCCTTAGCCATGAATCTGACAGGTAAACTAACCCATGCTCCTCTAATTTGCTAGTGGTACTGCCCTTTAAGTCTAAATCATGGACCCGTTCTGACCTTATCTTGGTCTTCAGTGTGAGATGTTGGCCTATATCTAGTTTCTGCCATATTGTTTTCCAATTTTTCCAGCAGTTTTTGTCAAATAATGAATTTTTGTCCCCAAATCTTGGATCTTTGGATTTATCAAACACTAAATTACTATACTTCACTAGATTACATTTACTACAATGAATTATGCACCTAATCTATTCCACTGATCCATCACTCTATTTCTTAGCCAATACCAAATTACTTGGCTGAGTACCACTTTATAATATAGTCTGAAATCTGGTATGTCCAGGCCCCCTTCCTTCACATTTTCTTCATTGACTCCCTTGATATTCTTGACCTTTTATTCTTCAGATGAATTTTGTTATAACCCCCACATTTTAAATACAGCGATATTGTGGCCCAGAGAGGTTAAATTTTCCTAAAGTTACACAAATCCAGGATTCAAACCCAGGTCCTTTGATTCTAAATCCAACACTGGTTCCACTCCATTACATTTCTTGCCTCTTTGGAGACCTTGCAGTTCCTATTACTGAAGGTTCTGCAGCTCTTAACACTTCATAGCCTGATTTAATTAGATGCTATTTCTCTAAGAAGCCAAATCTTTTCCCTTTCTAAAGCTTTTAAATATAATATAAACAGAATAGAACAGAAAAGCTAAAAAACATTTACACAGAAGTTTGGGAAAGATCCAAAACAGACCTGCTCTATGCAGTATTTTTTTTCTTTAGTGAAATAAGGTGGATGGAATTTACACTTAAGATTTTCAATGTTTATGAATCTAACAATACTTAGCACTGCTGGGCCCAGAGTCACTAGGGCCATTATACTCATTACTTTCCACATTAGGAGTCCATTTCTGTCATGGACCTTTACATATGGTCCAGGCTGAGTACCATCCTGGGAGAGCCTAACCACCTCCAAGAGGAGTCAGACTCCTTTTCTCCCACTTCGTGGATCATTAAATCCCCCCACTCTGGTGCCCTGGAGGGAGATTTATTTACAGCTAAATAACAGGTGCTGGCCACTTACACTGTAGCACTTCACATCTCTCACCTGGGCACGTGAACACTTGCTCATTCTCTGGGCCGGCTCTATCAATTCAACTTACCCTCACATGGGCAGGTCTGAATTTCTAGAGAAGGTTCCCTACCATGTGGTTACATGGAAATTCTCTAGGTCCGAGGGATAATCCTGTTGTAGGGAAAAATATACTTCTCCTAATCTTCAATGCTGGGCCTGGAGTGAGGGAGACTCATCTTTATGAGCTCAAATACAACCTCAGAAATTTATTATCTGTGCGATCCTGGGAAAGTCACTTAACCCAGTTTGCCTCAGTTTCCTCCTCTATAAAATGAGTTGGAGAAGGAAATGGCAAACCACTCCAGTATCTTTGCCAAGAAAAAACTCCAAATGGGGTCAGGAAGAGTCAGAAACAACAACAACAAAAAACAATAATCTTCAATATAACTTTTAAATTTTCAGCGAAGTGTTTATACAACTAGCCACTTGTAACAATGTAACTTTTAGATGTGACATATATAACTATTTACCTAACAATAAAGCAAAAGAACTAATACCATAGGTACTCGCTTATTAGAGCATATAAATGAGTAATAAATACATCACAATCTACACTTAAACTTCGGTTACTTTCTTCTCCCAATGTATTCAGTACTAATGGATACACAGTCACAGAAACTTGTCAAATGAGAAAATCAATAAAGAAAATCCATGTGTTCAAACTATGTTTTCAATTGGAATGGTAGGCTTGTTTCCTCTTTTCTATCTCAGGAACTATCCATAAAATTTTATTGCTGAATGGTGTTTCTACTTCCAAACTGAATCAATTCACACTGTGCTTGACTAACATTTTACTGGGTGTAGTGCACCAAACTAAACCATCTATTGATTTATTTCTTTGGTTCTGTGCTTTCCATCTATTTTTTTTTTGTCAGATAGATTTACTCATTAACGGTGACAGTATTTTTTTAGTCATAGTCAATTTCAAACTTAATGGATACCATTCTAGAATCTATTCTTTCACCACTACCACCACCTTCCTTTTATTTCTAAGTTCAGACTCTGGATCTTTTTGGTGAACAACTCAACCTTAGCTTGTCTCTATCTTAATTATCAAATTCCCATCCTTTTTTCTATAATGAGATAAATTATATTTGTTGAAAAATCACAACCATTTTGATGTCCTTATTTCCTGAGTTTATCGCAAGTACTGTCACATATAAAAGTGACTCAACTGTCTTAGAGTTCTCAATAAGAGAGTCACTGTTTCAGAAACACTCAGAGTTACTGTTTTCCCTTAGAACACTGAGCAGCCTTAACTCAATCCTTAAATTAGGATTAATTTAATAAATCCTAAGGGCCAGTACATTGCTCTTAGGTCATAGCTCATGTCTAGGGTCTCCATAAATAGAAAGTTACTCAATATGTAATATTAAACAGTCATGGGACCCACAAAAGAATTGCTAAAAGTACTAAGGACTCACACTGTGCCCTTGACAGAAACAAACTAAACAGGCAGAAGTAATATCTATGGTTATAACCTGCCAAGTGGTTGATACTTAAAACCATCTAGACATGAAGTAGTTTTCAGACTGCTGATAGGGCATGTTACACTTCACCTTCACTCTGAATAAATCTCCAAAGTCCACATCTTCTGGCAAATTAGGTCAGGATTTGAGCTCCTTACCTTGTGGGTGGTAGCCGCTCTGGAGCATGAACTTCTGTTTCCAATCAGTTTCACCCAATGGACCCAAGACCCCTGGACCTCTCAAACTCAAAAGGTCACTACCAATTCTACACTTATTCCTCAAAATTGATGTTTCATCTCATACTTAGGAAAGAAAATCCCAAATAAAATAATACATCCAGAGACCCAGGAAAAATCTAACCTTCTTGAATCTCTTTGCCTTAGCTGGCACAAAGGAGTGTACCTCCACATGACTGTGATGGGGAAGAATTCTATCCTTCACTCTACCTCCTTAGGATGCTACAGAGTTAGGAGATACTACATGGAGAATTGAAGAAACAGAGAATGCCAAAAGCTGCCTATCCATTTTAACTGACACAGTGCCCCACTCTTCCTCTGCCATTGTCAGGGGAACAAGGGACCATTTAGGTTTTGCTGCCTTATACCAAAATTCAAGTCCCTTTCAAGGTGAGCATGTTTCACTTTCAGTGGTCAGACAAATTCAGCACATGCTCCATTGGAGAGTTTCTGTAGATCCATTAAAAGCATGTTCATTTGTGGTATAATCCACTTCAACCCTCAATACATGAGTCCATGGAAAAGAAATAATAAACCATCAGGGAAAGAAAATATTTTACTTTTCCAATTTTGCGCTTCTTGACTCCTTGTATGACTGTTTTCAGGAATGAGTGCTGTTTCTTGAGCTGGCTTGTTTGGGTGAGTAAGCTATTCATTTGAGTATAAATTAGTCACTTTGGAAGGTCGTATCTACTTACTGTGGCAAGTGAATGTTTTGTAAGACACTGTTGTTTCAGTGCATTACATAGTCTCTTAAGGCCTGAAAGCCTTCCCAGATAAACCTTATTAATTCCAACTACTCCAGTGACTGCCTGAACACTTCTGGAATATATATTAATGAGACTTTTTAAAATATCATAAAACTTTATTCAAATGAGTGATGTCCCCTTCAAAATGAATAGCTCTGGGAATTATGCAGAGAACATTTTTCTGGAAAGATTGGCTTTCAAAATATATGATCTCTACAGATACTAAATATCCTACATGGTTGCATTCTTTTTTAGAGTGAATTTGTCTTTTGGAAACAGTCAAAATCACTCAGAGGTAATTCTGATGAGTAAAGTGATTTTTTCAAACTGGTCATTACAATTTTTAGTGAGGAGAAGAAGAAAAGAGAAGAGGAAAAGAATGCTTGAATATCCTCTCTTCTAGCCAAGGTTCATTTTCCCTAATACATCCACTCCAGATTCTATTTAGTCATCTAGGATTAGTTATTTTTGCTTATAAATCTTTATCTTTTGCCTTTTGGAATGTAGAATTCCAATATTTTCTCTCCTTAAAAAGTAGTTGCTGCAAGGTTTTGTGTGATCCTAATTGTTTCCTTGCTCCCTTTCTGATTGCTTTTAGTAGTATTTTATTTGATTTGTATTTTTAGTTTGTGTTTCTTTCAGGAAATGATCAATGGATTTTCTGTTTTCACTTTGCCCTCTGGTTCTGGACAGTTTAATAGATCTGGGCAGTTTACTTTTGTTCTTTCTTGATGTGTGATATTCAACTTTTTTATTTGTTCATGGTTTTCAGGAAGTTTTATTATTCTCATATTATTTATCCTTGGCCAATTCTACAGATTAGTTTCAACAGACCAATAGATTTTTTCCATTTCTTTCATTTTTTTTCAATCTTTTGAGTTCTAGCATTTCTTATTGTCTCATAGAACCATTGCATACTATTTTTCCATTCCAGTTTTCAGAGAGTAAACTCCCTTGGTAAGCTTTTCCACCTTCTGCCCTAAGTCAATATTTATTCTCCTTTCAATTTTTTTTCTGTTCAAGCTCTCATTTGAGTTTGTAATTTTTTTGGTTTTTATTTCTTGCTTCATTTATTCCACTCCTTCTTGTAGTCTTTGTGGCCAAACCATTTTTACCCTCTCTGAGTCTATACTTGTAATTGTAGAATGACTCCCTTAGAGTTACTTCTTGGATTTTTCTCAGCTCATGTAGGGGGAGAAGGGTAAGGGATTTATTAATTATCTACTATGTGCCAAGCACTCTGCTAAAAATGCTTTACAAATATTATTTCATTTGGTCCATACTACAACCCTGGGAGGTAGTTTCTGTTATCCCTATTTTACAGATGAGAAAACCAAAACAATTCAAAGTTAAATGACTTATCCATGGTCACACACTTATTAGCTAATAAATGTCTAAGGCTGGATTTAAATTCCAGTCTTCCTGCCTCCAGGCCCAGTGCTCTGCTCTTCTGCACTTAGCTGCACTAGGTCATAGCATATCTCCATTAGGTTCAAAATTTCCTTGTGTTTACTCATATTTTTAGATTCAGTTATTGGTTTGGAAGTTTGTGCTAGTGTTAGTCCCCTCTAGCACTTTTAGGGTTTATTGCGCTCTGTTTAATCATGAACCACCTGGATGCTGCTGACACTGTTGTTATTGACAGGGTTACTGGACTCAATCCATACTCTCTGTCTTAATCTATGGCTTCTCCATCTCTGGGAGACCACTGTAGTTTCAAGGCATGGCTAATACACAATATGCACTTTGCGGTTGTATTGGTAATTAGAGTGGGACTCTGTCCTCTGTTCTCTAGAAGGTAACAGCCCCCAGAGGATTGTTAGAGATCATAGTGGCCCCAGGTCTCCTGCTTTCTGGCATTGGCACCCAGGTGCTGAGTTGGCACTGTCTCCTGTTGTGGCTTCAGTGACTGTATGGTTGGGCCCTCTATCGCTGCACAGCGATAATGTGACCCATTAGAGATGGTTCTATCGCCCATTGATGTTCTGTTCCAAGAGAGGAAGAAAGGACAACAACCAACCATTTCTGTATGTGTAAATACTTAGATCTGTTCCATCATTGGTGTTTTTGTTCTTTCCATCAGTGTAAATTTGAGTCCATTATGAGTTTCTTATCCTATACAGTTTTTAGCTGTGTCTTTCCACAAATTTCCTACAGAGGATTGATCAAAAGTGCTGGGGGATTTCCCTGACTGTATTAATATTTTGTGGATTCAAGTGTAACACTTAGGCTTTCCATCTGTTACCCTTTACTCTCTCTCATGACATGATCAACCCACATGCTTTTCTAGGCATCCATGTCTATGATGATGTCTTTTTCACCACTCCTTGTAAGCAAGTCATCATCAATAATATGCTTTAGCCCACTTACACCCTTACATCCATTTGGTGTCTTTCTATTCCCCTTTGAGTCGTCTGCCATTTGAATTCTTCTGTGATCATGGTGTTCCATGATTTTACAAAAATATGGTATCGGCAGGAGCATCTTGGCATTTAAAAGATGCTCTCTCTCTCTCTCTCTCTCTCTGTATTGTGTATATGTGTATATGTATATATATATATATATGTGTATATGCATATACACACACATATATATATATATATGTACATATTTAGTAATGAGCAGCTTGGGTAATTGAACATATTATGAAACTTTTCAAATTCAATCCAGTCTAGTGTCTTCTTCCTATAAAACTTGGGGTCAGGCTTATTTTCCATCTGAAGTTTTGTGTACCAATGGAATAACTCAACCAAATATCCATTTGATTTTATAGTCCTAACCTGGGTGATAAGTTCTTTCTCTGGATTGTTTTTGTAGTATAGGTGGTTAAGCCAATCTCTTTTGAGTCAGCATTGATGTTGGTATATCACACTAATAATGGACCTGTATATATTTGTCTTATTGCTTTCTCTTGATGTGTTTTTTTTAGAGAGTATATGTGAATTTTTTCTCCCATGTTCATCTCATCAAGGGCAAGTAACCTCTGTCTTTTACTTCCTTTGGAATTCCACTGCTTATATATTTCTTTAATATAATTAGAGTACTCAAGGAGAGCTGATAATGGTGATAACAACAGCTATAATACATATAAATGCTTCAATCCAGAATCCTAACTAGATCAGAACAGGGAGTTCCCAATCAGAAAACTCCCTTGGAAAATGCAGATCACCAACTGTTTTGCAAATTATAGCCTTGAAGAGCCACCTAGGGACACTGAAAGGTTAAATGACTTGCCTAGGGTCTCACAGCCCGTATGTGTCAGAGGCAGGATTTGAACCCAGGTCATTCTTCCTCCGAAGCTGGCTCTCTATCAACTAGGGAACACTGCCTTTCAATTTGAATGTATATGGAGTTTGATGGTCACAAAGTGGCCATCTTTGTAACTGTCTTTATAACAAGCCAGTGAGGTTGATATTATATATTATATTATGTTGTATTATTCCTCTTTCTCAGAGGAAGGAACTGAGGTCAAAGAAGTTAAATTATTTGTCCAAGATAAATCGTAGAGCATGGGATTTCAGACTCCAAAATCCAGAACACTTTCTATGATCCTCTCTCCCGTTAGCATATGTTTCAGACTGCCCAGTTGACAGGCAACAGGCAGCTTGCTTACTAAGTAGGCAATGATCCAATGTACTGAGTATGACCTTCTTGTGCATATATAAAGAATCAAGAAGAATAGTCCAAACAGTGATCTCATTTATTCAGCATAAGCTTGCTGTATGTCATCCAATCACCAAATAACTGGTCTATTTATTAATGTTTTTAATGAAATGACTTTGTAATTTGCCAAGTTGTCCATGCCATAAATACAATTTTCAATTTTCATTATTGAAAGACGAACTTTTATACAGTGATTTTCTTTTAGAATAGTGTTTCTTAGACCAAATTGTATGCAGATGTATTCTCTATCATTAGCTGTCTTAGGAAAGGAGGGGTGACACTTGACTTTGAATATTTTTAAAGTACTCCAATAATTTAATAAATGACAGTGACAATGATTGCTATATATTTCTAAGGGAGGATTTGTAGGAATGCTGCAAATATAATTTGCTTTCATTAATTGGACTCAAGTTTATACTTCTAAAATAAGTTAATTTTTTCTTTGCAAACACTTGATTCAAATAAACCATGGACCAACTGCCACCATAAGACAAGAACCTTGGAATAGCACTGCTTCATAGACCAATACACCTGCTTCAATCCTGAACCCTTTCATCCCTCCCCCTCAGCCATCATCATCAAGAGGAAGCAACTTTTGTGGAGAAAGAGCCTGCTATCTTTGCCACTACCAACACTTATTGCTCACCAACTGCCACCAATGGGACAGCCAAGCTACCTTGGCTGGAGTAACAAAGCACCACTCTGAGGGAGAGACTTAGGGGTGACATCTTCCAAGTGGATCAGACCAAAACTCCCACTCTGACCACCATCTCCCCTTAGACATTTAACAACGACGCCCAATGAAGATACTGTGCCCATTCAGCTGAATACAGTTTCTGCTGTTAGTCATACTATTGACCTACCATCAGAAGTCTCAGAGTGGGAGCTGAAAATCCTTATTGTCTTTTGTATTCAGATGAACAGGAAACCAAGTCAATAATATGAGGTAGACCTCTTAGCCAATCACATCTCAAGAAGAGCTTTAATACCTCTCAAGAAAAAGTAGTTTAACCCAGGGGTAGGGAACCTGCGGCCTTGAGGACACATGTGGCCTTCTAGGTCTTTGGGTGCAGCCTTTTGACTGAGTCCAAGATTTATAGAACAAATCCTTTCATTAAGATTTGCAATTCATTTTAATAAGATTTATGAATTATTTGATATGTAGGAAGAGGGAGAGTAAAGAGTCAAGGGTGTGACAAAAGAACGGTAAGAAAAATGACTTTTAAATATAGAGGAAGCAAAATACTTCATTTTAACAAAAAAGGAAATCTTTGACTAAGGATGACTAGAAATAACGTATTGATTTAATTTCCCTCTCCTACCCCAAAACAATTGATTTAAAAATCTCCAAAATTCAGAGGCCAGAGCTCTCTTTAAAACTCCACTCTTTACACCTGTTTTAAACTAATTATAGTCAAATTAGAAATTGCATTTTAATGAAATATATTTGCCATGTTGCCAAACATTTCTGGAGTGAAATACTAGCATAAAAAAGCCAATGCAGAGCACAAGACTTGTACATGATCTATGAAGTTGGCCAATGTCCCACTGATGGGAGATTTGAAGTTCTACAAATATTATCACTTTTGTACACACAAACATAGCTGCAGGTTAATAGAAAGGCTGGGAAGAGTTCCTCAGGACCAGGGATATGCTGGACCCAGTTTAACCTGACTCTGGAAAGTCAATTGTTAAATTTTCGGTATAAGGATTTACAACTCAGAAACCCACAAATGCTACAAATCAAGGCTTGATTTATTGCTTTATTAATTGTCTAGACTTAAAAAAAAAGGATTGAGAAAATGTTAATAATTCCGATTAAACATAACTGTGTCATGGGTGCTTTTTTTTTTTTGAGATCCCTACAAGTCAGAACCTACTCATGGTTTGTAGGTTTTCTGCTGTTGATATTTTGCTACCACCTCCTTTTTCCCCTCCACTCCATTCAACTGGAGTCTTTGGGATCTCCTTAATCTTCAAGGTCACCAATTTTGAGGTAGAGAAAGTGACTGAGCTTGGGAGTAGCAGCAGCAAGGAAAGGAATTGACTGATAGCTGCAGCAGGAAGAACAATGGATTTGACATCAGACCTGTCGGTTTGGATCCTGGTTCTGCAACTTACCAGCTGTTTGTAAAGTGAAGTGGTTTGACTAGATAATTTCTAAGGTCCTTTCTAACTCAGGATTCTCTGATCCTATAAGTGAGCCATTGATTTTGAGAGATATTTTTCAGTTGTCTGAGGACCAGCCTAGCTAAATTTAGATAGGCTTATTACCAGAAGGTTGGCTACCAGTTGATGACATTTTTATTCTGCCCACAAACCTCATGAAGATTATCTTTTAGGTAGCTGTGGTTTAATGGACAAAGTGCTGGATATCTTGGTATCAGGGGATACCTGACTCGAATCATAGATCTGACATTTGGTAAACCAGTCTCCCTCCCTGAGGATCAGCTCAGTCATTCATAAAACTGGAATTTCACTACCCACATTACAGAATTGTAAGGAAATTTTCTCTTCCTTTTTTTTTTCTAGCAGAAGAGACACCTTGAGGTATTCAGGAGACAATAGACACAAAAAAGGGCATAGTGATAAAAATCTACAGCTTTTTGTGGCTGCGTACAAATGCACTAAGTATAGAGAACAAAAAGATAAGCTAGATATTTTAATTCAAAGAAGCAAATTTGGTGTCTGAGGTAATATTGAGATTTGATGGAATGAGACACATGATTAGGATATGGCTCTGGGAAGATGTATCCTATTCAAAAGAAAGAGATGGATGAAAGGGGCTAGGGAACATGGGGAAATCCAGCAACCAGACATGGGAGAACATGGTCACAACCAGAAATAGAAATGACATTTTCATCATATATATGGGGGGGTATGGGGAGGGATACAAATACACAGATACATGTGTATATGGAACCTGGAAAACTGTCACGAGCTTCCGAAGCCTCATAACTACCCTCGGGGTTCCCCCCAAGCCTCAGGCCTCTGCCTAAGCAAAGGACCTGATCTCGCGGACAATGTACAGGGCGGGAGCCGAAAAGATGGTGAATGACTCCGTTTATTATTTCAGCAAGCAGCACGTTTATACCTTTAGTGACGTAAGTACTCTCTTTGGTTACGTGGGTGAAAGACAGGTAAAGCTAATACACCTGGTTCCTAGGACTGCCCTGACTCCGCCTACTCACCTCCCCCTCTCCTCCCGCACTACCCAAAGCTCCCTGCGGGCAGGCAGTCCAGGCAAAGACCGGAAACTCCACGTGGTCAGGCAGCCGGAAGTTCCACATGCTCTGCCAGAGAGCCGGAAGTTCCACGTGGTCAGGCAGGTCTGACCTGGAATCGCTAGGGAGGCAGCAAAGGTGAGACCCCTCCTCCTGGCTCCACCCACATCCCAAAGCCCTGACTTTATCTCAGCAGGCCCCTGGGCCTGGAGGTCCGAGGAGGACAGGGCTTGGCTCTAACTCTGCCCGTAACAGAAAACAGATAAAAATGATGTCGGGTTCAATTCTTTAGATATTTTCTGGATCTGCTAGTATAGCACCAGCAGCTCTGCTTAATTTGGACTCCATGGAACATGATGTTCCACCTAGGCTAAGCTGAACTTTCCAGTTAATTCTTCACTTTTCATCAGCAACTTGACTTGGTTTGGACTCCATGGAACATGATGTCCCCTTGTGGCCCAATATGCCCTCTAGCCCTTCCCTGTTTTCCAGCTTCCTTATGCATACTGTCTTCCTCCTTTACAATATAAGCTCCTTGAGGGCAGGGACTGTTTATCTTTTTCTTAATTGTACCTGGAATATAGTAAACACTTGGTAATTGTTTATTGAAAAGGAACCAAGAAGGGGAAATTCACTCTAGTTCTGATTATCATGAATAACAATAGACCACTAAAGCCTCCAGTGTGTATACACAGGGAACTCAGTGACCAACCTACTTAGGACACTAGCTGTATGACCCAGGGCAAGTCATTTAACCTGTCTGTTTCCCAAAAAAACTCTCTAAGACTACAAGTTTCAAAGCAGGGCTAATTTGTGTTATCAGAGGGAATTTCCCCCTTGGGAGTTCCGTATAATAACAAAATCACCAGTCTGGTCATTATCATTAACTGACAGCATCTTTCACACACAAGAGAAGTCTTTTAGAAATAAGAGGACAATAATAGAGATTGTTTCTAGCTGAACACCAAGTAATTTGACTCAATTAGCTACTTGAGATGTCATGTTGACATTCTTTTATCAATTATTCAGCAAATATTGATTGATCACCTACAATGATATATGCAATAGATAATGCAAAGCAATTCAAATCAAACTTCCAATCTAGTTGTGAAAGACAAAGAACAATTATGTGTTGAACTCTGGGATACTGACTTAGAGTGAAATAAGACTGAAAGAAGAGATGTGTTGGCTTTTATGCTCAAAGAACGTTTCCTGGAAGACCTGCGATTTCATGTTCTCTCTCTCGCTCTCGTTTGTTCTTTCTTTCTTTCTTTTTTAAAGTTCAATGGGATGTCTGTATCCTCATAATAAAACTGGTAAGTAGAACAAGTCTTTGCTAATATTTTATCCCCATCTCAGCCTTTTAGCCCATCAATCAATCACTGTCTGCCAGACACTATGCTAGGCCATGGGCATATAAAGACAAAAGTAAAATGCTCCCTGTTCTCAAGGAGCATACTTTCTATCTGAAGAGTATATAGGTACCACAATAACAATGACATAAATAATAATAATAATAATTTATGGAAAATTTCTAACTATCCATCCTTTGGCTCTCCATTTAAAAATTCCTTTGGAGTCAGAGGACCTAGATTCCCAGTTACAGCTTTGCTCCTGCTATGACCTTGGGCAAATCATTTAACCTCTTGGAGACTATTTCCTCACCTGTAAAATGAGGGTATTCATTTATTTTTAATCTTAGGTCCCCTAGTCCAACCCCCTCAGTTCATATATGAAGGAACGGAGGATCAAAGAGATGAGGTGACTTACCCAAACCAATAGTCAGTGCAGAGCAGGGATTTGAAACTAGGCCCTCTAATCCATACCCTGTGCTCTGTTCACTGTGAACTAGACCTTGAAGAATAATTGAGATTCAGATAAGTAAAGAGGAGGAAGTAGCAAGAGGGAGGGAATTCCAGATGTGGGGAACAGCATGAGCAAACCCAGTCTGTGAACCTTCTTTAAATAGTTAGCATTGAATTTCAGGATTAAATCCCATTTAAAATGTCTTCATTGCTGGACAACCAGTCTCTCAAGCTGTGCTTCTTTTGTATGCAAAGTTCAATCTGATTGAATAAATTTGTTCCATGGTTTGTTCCAATTTTCATATCTATTTTTTATGTATGATTGTGATGTAAATTTTCTGCTATCCATGCTATCAGAATTAAAATGTTGCATGCTCAATTACATTGACTGGAGAAGACAATTTCCTTTCCACTCAAATTTGGCAATTTTATCTCCTAGCATAAATAACTACAAGAAAGGTAAAAATTATTCTTGGCATCTTAAATTTGATTAAAGGAACATTTCTTCATGGAAGTAATATATTTAATGTTTTGGATTCAAAGCTTGATTTTTCTTTTGCTAGAAATACAGCAGGCTAATTCACTAGCAAATCTACCATTTCATTAAAAGCTTATACTAGAAAAGGTGTATTTTTTTCCTTTTGTGTTTATCCCTATAGTTAAATAACTGATGGGCAGATTAATTGCATGAGGACTTTTACTTGAGATGCAATGCTGAACTGTTTTTTCTTTCAGAATGTATTTGATTCTGAGAATTCAAGAAGTAAGGAGATGACAAGTTATTACTTGTGCATGTTCAGTTTTAAACTGTGGCTATGTAAGAAATAATTGCATAGAAAATTTGTGTTAATAATAATATCTTGAAGTGTTAGGGATCTTAAGGTGCCTTAAATACATGATCTAAGACTAAGTAATCTTTCCAGCACTTCTCAGAGATAAGCAAAAAACTGACAGAAAGGATTGTGTGAGATGTTAGAATGGGCCATGAATGGAGAATATAAAAATTTTCTTGCTAAATGAAATAATTAGAAAAGCATTGAAAACAAACTAGATGTCACTAGCCTGCAAAAGAAAAAACTGAATGAACCTGATTCATCAAATTTGCTAACTTGGCCTCCGTTTGTAAATGTCACTGCTTCTCAAAATCACTATCCATATCTCTCTTCAGCAACTTTTTCTTTTTCATAATTGGGCAGCATCTGGAAAAGTGAGATTGAGAGGCTCCCTGGAGAGAGCATTGTATTCTCTCAAATGCCAATTGCTTATTTACCTGAAAATTTTATCTTGATATAGGAAAAAACAATGATATCTACTACTTGGTAATATGATCCAGTCAAATGGATGTTTATTACACATCCACTGAATGCCTGATTATTTAACCTGGTGATTTGATGGTAGACATAATTTGGATTGGATTGCTATCCAATATGATGTGAATTTAAGATGGACTAATCATGTAATAAAAGTGAGGGATGACAGATGGACAGCTAGAGGGCTCCATTGGTGCCTTTGCAATGACAGAAGAAAGCAAAGAATGAAGAAAAGACTGCAAATTGCATCAGTAGAGGGAACTCCTGAACTAATGAAATCACAGATTTGTTTGACTATTCAAAAGTACATCTAGTCCAATCCAATAAGCATTTAACAGGTACCCACCATATGCAAAGCATTAGCGATACAGAGACAAAATAATGATCACCAAGGAACTTACATTCTGCAGAGAAGATAATTCATGAAAATATATATGTGCATATACATATGTAATATGTGTTGTTGTTCAGTTGCTTCAGTTGTGTCCAACTCTTCCTGACCCTATTTGGGATTTTCTTGGCAAAGATACTGGAGTGGTTTGCCATTTCCTTCTCCAGCTCATTTTACAGATGAGAAAACTGAGTCAAACAGGGTTAAATGACTTGCTCAAGGTCGCACAGCTAGTAAGTGATTGAGGCCTCATTTGAACTCAAGAATATGAATCCTCCTGACTCCAGGTCCAGCACTCTATCCACTGCATCAATGTGATATGTACATATATGTATTAATTTATATGTGATATATGTGGGGATAGAAAGATATGTATAAAGCAATTCGACAAAATTATTCCACATAATATAGTGAGAAAGCATAATGCTTTGCACTTAAACGTTGCTTTTTGGACATTTTTAAAAGGTAAGAAAATTAAAAATAAATTGACTACCAAAAAGATATTAAGCCAATTCTCTATTGTCACAGATTTTTTTCTTCATGGCATGGGAGTTCCAACTTCACACAGGAACATTTTCCCTAGCACTATTTAGAAGCACAGGAGTTATTTCACATTCTGATGGATCATTGCATTCTTGGCTACTTTTTAGGGGCTTTCAACCATGGTACCAGTTCCTGCTCTGTCAAGAAGGTCTGACATGGAAATCTATAGCCAGAGGACAATTCTTTCCCCGTGCACTGTGTGAGGTGTCCTCACTGGAAGAGATCACTAAGAACATGGACACCAATTCTGTACTGGCTGAAATCCCTCCAGGACCAGGGAGGGAACTTACTGAACCTTGTATTCTTAGTCAACAGATCTAGAATTAGATAAGTTCCTGTAAGATGTAAAAAATGGAATTTATCCTTTACTGGCCTTTGGGCTTTCTTAGTCCCAACAGCCTCAGCAAGAGAAGATGATCTCACTAGTATACTCCTATCTGTGAAGACTATGACACCTGAACCAGATGATGCTGCATGATATTTAATCAGTAGAAGAAAGGGTCAAAACATCATCTGACAGGCCTGTTCAAGTTCACAGACAAATGGAGTTGTCACCTGAGTTGTGACTTGCTGCCAAATGAAAGCATCTTCAAGCTGGCAGGCGAGCTAGTACAATTAGGCTTCATCATTGAGGCTGACTAGAGTTGCCTGACTTTTCCACTGAAAGAGACACTGAACAAGTTCACTTTCTTCCAATAGAAGATCATGACTTTCTGGCACCAGTCTATACCGAGGTATGCATTACACCTATGGTCAATCTCTGGTTTATAACAAATAAGGGGAAGAGAAATCATTTAAGAACCACCCCCCAAAAGACTACATTTTGGAAAAAAAAATTTAATAGTGGGATTAGATCACTGAGGAGGGGGAGAAGAGCTCCTAGGATGGAAACTCCATTCACTGATGCAAATTAGCAATTCTTCTTGTAGATTCAGAGAGTTCTGTGGGATAATGAGAGGGCAAATGACTTGCTTAATAGCGAAGCCCTTATCAAATGTTCTTCATTAATTCATTTCTCCATTTGTTCATTTATGGTCACATAGTCAATATGTGTCAGTCACAACTCAGATCTAGGTGGTTCCTGATTCCAAGGCTAGCCCTCTATTCCATATACCACAGTGTCTGTCAGACGATTTTTAAATAGTGAAAAATGACTGGCACAGAAATGAATGTAGCCATGTAATGCTATTTCTATTCCAGGCAAGCTTTCATGCAGCTAAAATAGTTTGTTTGTAAATAATTGCTAGCTTGGAAATTCCATTGGTCAGTTTTTCTTCCTTATTGCTTAGGATCTTATGTTTAAAGTCTATCTTTTGCTCAATTCAACCAACAGCTAATTATTTTGTGAATAGTACTGTATACAAAACACTGTGCTAGGTGTTACAGAGAGATGCAAAGATTAAATAAGATATGATGCCTCCTTACATAAAGTCTGTGATCTAGCAAGCTCACACACTCTTAAATTTGATACTGGTAAAGATTTGAAGGACCACAGGTACAGAGTGAAGAATGTGCTATCAAATCAATTTGTTAGTTGACTTAATTTGCTTACTTTTTTTGTTACAAGAGGAGTATGGGTGTGTGTAGAAAATGGTAGCAATGTAAAAAAAACAATAAAACATTTTTGTAAAGTCACCTAGAGTAGAAAAGACACTAATTTTCAAATCCAAGGACCTAAGAGACCGAGGTTCAAATCCTGCCCCCAACACATACAATCTGTGTGACCTTGTGTAGTAGTAACCACACCAGCATACCCAGGATAGCTGCTAGCACAGGTCCTTAGATCTGCTTTTCTAAAGGGAAGCAACTTTGAAAAGGTCAACAATCTTACTTTAATTATACATACATATCATTCACTCAGTTCAGGGGAAAAGTCAGCACCCTGAACTTCAGAAAAAATGCAAACAGAGATTATAAGCAAAGAAAATAGCACAGATCAACAGACAGGGTTTCTAACTGTCTGAGAAATTAGCACAGATCAACAGACAGATCCAACTATCTGACCACAGCAATACATACCATAGTTACCAGAGAGAGAAGCACCAACATGAGTTTGAAAGCCCAGGGGGCTCCTTAGTGGGCTCCACATGAAGCCTATTAATGGGTGGGGAAGATCTTCAAATTGTATTAACATTTCACCTTGGGCAAGTCACTTAACTTCCATGAACATAAGAATCTTTATTTGTAAAATGAGGAGGTTAAATTGGATGACCCCTGCAGTCCGTTTCAGCTCTAGAGCTATGATCTCATGAACTCTTCCCAGAACCTCCATTTTAGGAGGGCACTAAGGCCAGACATTTCTCCATTTACCATGTAGCTTTATTCCTCTGAACTTCTCCAGCATGGATCTGAACCTGGTACCTTTCCCCATTCCTACTTTTCAGTTTCCTCTTGCATGTTGTCTTCCTCTATTAGATTGCAAGCTCCTTGAAGACAAATTGTCTTTTGCCTTCCTTTGTGTCTTCAGAGCTTAACACAATTCCTGCTACATTGTAGGCACATAAATGTTCATTGACTAAATACTACAGGGCTTGTTTTATATAGAAAATATAGCAAGTATTAATTAAATTTTTTTACTCTGCTTTACAATTCCCGGAGCTTTCTGCCATATCTTTTTCTCCCCCTCATTGGTTTCTCATAGACCTATTGCTTTTAAGGGAATATTCTCAGTGGCTTCTTCTGCACGAAGACCCAAAAACATCTGATGTATTTTTTTACTATGTTGACCTAAGAGACATTGCTTCTGTGTGCCAGATTTCATGCTGTGCATGAGACACATAGCACTGGGTGGAACTTATTAGGGACTGAATCTACCTCCCAGTCCCCCAAAAAGACACTGGACTAAGGCCTACATTCAAAGTTATACACACCTAGAAACATACTATGGACAGGTTCACTTCGAAGCAAATCCTGCCAAAACTGGATCATAGATCTGAAACATTTGGGCAGGTTCCTTTTAGGTGTTGGACACTCCAGTGCAATGGGAAAAGGTCGCTTAACAGACCCTCCAAAATGAAGCCCAGTATGGCATTTTATATGGAGTGCTCAGCATTTTTCTTAAAACTGACACACATTTTATGTGGGTTATTAAATCCACAAAAACGAAAAAAAACTGGACTATTTTCCCAAGCCATGGCATAGAGCAGGCGTCTCTATGGTATGTGTTTTTACTTGAAACTTTCTCAATATAAAAACGCAGAAGCCATCCAAAGGCAAATGTCAGAGCGGCTTGGCCTCAACTGGAATAGATCACAATATAAATAGAGCTGTAATGAAATTAAAATTCCAGCTGAATACTTGTCCAGGAATAGGTTCTCTAGCTTGAAAGGTTACCAGGAGTAAAGCAGGCCTTCTGGCCACCAAATATAAGGTGGCTTTTCTTTGTCTGATTGTTACATTCCCTATGATTCTATCACTTATAATGCCATTTAAATTTTCTTCCCTTTTCTCCATCCCTACTTCCAATCTAAAAACAACTTTCTTCCATTTTGAAATTGGGCACTTCAGTGGAAAGAACATTTGCTCTGGAGTCAGAAGACCCAGGTCTATGTAAGCTTGAGTACATCATATAATTTCTTTCAGCTTTGGTTTCCTTATCTGCAAAATTTAAAAGCTGAACCAGATGACCTATGAGGGCCCTTCCAGCTCCAGAACTATGATCTTATGAATCATAGAATGCTAGGACTAGAAGGGTCCATAGAATTGACCTTCACATTATACAATAAAAAGAAATGAAACACAGAAAAATTAAGTAGTTTGCCCAAGGTCACGTGGATACTAAGTGACAAATCTATCCCTGAAATCAAAGGTGATCTCAGAGGCCAGCTGATCTAACCCCTTCATTTAAACTAAAGAATGAGGAATTTGAGGCAACTTGCTCAATTGGATGCAGGGAGTGAGTATCAGAGGCAGAATGTGAACCCAGATTTTTGGGCTGCAGAACCACTACTCTTTCCCCTGTACCACAAATAAAGATATTTGAATGAATGCTAACTTTATTGTTCCTTTTCTGCTTTCACTCTGTGTCCTTCTCTAGCATTCCTACCATGCCAAGAGGAGAAACAAAAGCAATGTGGTCTCTGAAAAGTAGGAAAACTCTCTACGTGACACCAAAAAAAAAAAAAAAAAGGCTGACTGTTCTCACATAACAGAATCTGGTTATCTGCCATTGCCAAGATCAGACACCCAGATGATTAATTGATTTTTTCCCCTATTTTTCATCAAGATGCTTGGGTGTTCTGCAACTACATCCTTCAAGAGTTTACAGTTTAATTAGGTTAATTATTTCCAACAGAACAAAGAAATAAGTCTAAGAAACTGAGGAAAACTAAGACAACCCCCTTTTTCTATTTTGTTTAGCCCACTATGAAATAGAATTGGGATTAGATTTTTCTTAACTTTGTTTTGATTGCAGCTTATCTTAACGTGGATATTGTAGATACAAGGCAGTTCTTTCCTTTATAGCAGAGGTGTCTGGGAAGTGTTTAACAAAATAAATAAAAAATACAATAGAACCTAGATAATGTTAATATGTAGTCTTCTGAGTCAATATGCACCCCCATTGCGAACCTTAAGTACAGTTTAGTGGCCCACTTTATATTTGAGTTTAACAACGTTGTATGTCATTGTTTGTACCACAAGTTACAAAAATAGGTTGCTTTTTGCCACCCAAGCAGATAGTTGCTGCTCACATCTGTCAGTCAAATGGAAAAGACTGCCCTGGAAGCTGAGGGAATCTATCACAATCTGGACACTTGTGCAGTGTCAACTAATTTTAGTTACTGAAGCCAGGGACGCTGCACAGAGTGATTGGCAAGGCACTTGTTCCAGACTCAGTGAGGGTTACAGTAGTCCTTATGGCAAACAACTACACAAATAGGAAACTGACTGAGCCGGGGGACTTGGCTTTAACAAATTATTTGAAGTATGAGCCTAACTCCTATCTGTATTTATTATTCCAACTCTCGGTCTAACGAGGATTAAAAAAAAAAAACCTCTTTACTTTAAACTGTTCCCATTAAACAATCAGGCTCGCCTGAGTTTTTGGCCTCCTTCCTGTGGATGTTAGGGAAATGAAAATGACCAGGATTAGAACCTGAAGGGCCAGGCAAGAAGTTGCAAATCTGCCAGGGTTGCACTTCATTTTTTCTTTCTTTTGCTTCTTGGATAGGCTCTCCTTCCTCAAACGATGCCTGGCCTCAGAGATGTGCTGATAAATGTTTAAGAAGGAGTCTTTCTAAGGGGAAAAAATGTACTTTTAAGTTTAATTTGCATTTTTGGAGGGAGGAAGGCAAAGCAATTGGGGTTAAGTGACTTGTCCAAGGTAACACAGCTAGTAACTGTGTCAAGTATCTGAACCCCCGATTTGAACTCAGGTCCTCCTGACTCCAGGGCCAGTGCTCTACTCACTACACCACCTAACTGCCTTTTAATTTATATTTTTAACATTTCCTCCATCACTTTCTTAAGCCTAATAGGGATGGGGAATCTGCTGCCTTGAGGCACCACATGGCCTTCTAGATCCTTAGGTGCAGCCTTAGTCAAAAGGCTTGCACTTAAGGATCTAGAAGTTCACATGTGTCCTCAAGGCCACAGCACAGGTTCCCCATCCCTGGAGAAAATCAGCAAAACAATAAATCAAGCTCTGATTTGTAGTGACTTTCAATTTCAAGGTGTATGTAGATGCTCAAACTAAAAATTTCACCATCAGCTCCAAGCTGATTCACCCAGCTCCAGCACACCTCTGTTTGACCTTCCAGACAAGAAGACAGATATTTAAAAAATAATTTTGAAGCATGAAAGGTTGTGGACCATGAGTAGTTTACTTTGGTTCTCCCTATTCTCCCTGACCCAACAGCATCTCAACACCCATGAGAGATTTCTCCTTAGAAAAAGAGACCCCCACAGAGCTAGAGGAGATACAATGGGAGTACATACTTAGGACTCTTTGGGAAAGGTTCTGGATATGGAGAAAAGCCATGCCTGTGTCTTTCTCTTGTATTACATGTCAGATACTGGCACCAGATGATGACATACAAAGAGGCCCATTCAGGTTTTATTACCCTCACAGCTAGGCACCTTCCCCTGGGGCTGCCAACAGCCAAGAAAAAGTGGACATGTTGAGACTTTCCTGGGTTAGTGACTGCCAACAAAGTAACTTCCCAGTCTTCAGGCCCAGCTTCCTGGCATCTCTGTCTCTAGTTACAATTTCCAAGATCCCCAACCTGGTGTTTTCTCTGAGGGTGCCAGATTCTGTGTTTGTAATCTATTCTTAGCTGCAGATCAAACATTCCCTTCTGAGCTGAGTAAAGGGGTATTTAAATAAACTCAAGGTGTTAAGAGGATAAGACATGGATATTTTAACACTTCAAAATATAAAACACAGGTTAACAAAAAGCTGATGGTTGAAATCTTAATAGGGCCTGACCTCTGTGGTAAGAGTTCTCAATGACTGAACAGAGAGCCCTAAGTATACAGCAATAGAATTAAAAATCATTAAAGCCAGCAGGCACCTTAAATATAATTTACAACAGCCACTTAATTTTACATTTGAGTAAACTGAGGCCCAGAGAGTTGATACGCCTTGGTCAAGGTCACAGCTATTTAGAGATGGCACTCAAGTTTCTTTACTCCCATGAGAGTTCTATTTTTGGGGTACTATGATATCTTTTGTGTACCCTAGAGATATAGCCAAGATATATTCCTTTCTTTTTGTCATAAATCTCTAATCAAATGGAGTTATTAGTGATGGAAGGGTCATAGATTAGAGCTGGAAGGGAATTTAGAGGAAATCCAGGGGTGGGGAACCTGTAGTCTGGAGGCCACATGTCGCCTTCTAGGTCCACGGGTGTGGCCTTTTGACTGAGTTTTACAGAGCAAATCCTTTTATTAAAGGGATTTGTTCTGTGAAGTTCAGATTCAGTCAAAGGATGCACTTGAGGACCTAGAGGGCCACATGTGGCCTCAAGGTCACAGGTTCCCCACCCTCTAGTCAAATCTCCTCATTTTATATATAAGGGAACCAGAGAAGTGAAATGAGTTGCCCAAGGTCCCATAGGTATTAAATGATAGAAATAGCATTTGAACCCAGGTCATCTGACTTCAAAGCTAATGATTATTTCACTAACAGGCAGATATGTGGCACAGTGGATAGAGCACCAGGTCTGGGGTCTAAATGACCTAGATTCAAATCCAGCTTCAGACAATCACTAGCTCTGTGACCCTGAGTAAGTCACTTAATCTCCCAGCTTGACTTAGTTTCCTCATCTGTGGGATGGGGATAATAATGGCACCTACCTTCCAGGGTTGTCGTGAAGATCCAATGAGATATTTGTGAAGCACTTAGCACAGTGCCAGGCACATAGGAAGCATTCTGTGTTAGTTGTTGTGTTTTCTGTTGGTCATATATCCAGTCAAAAAGGTAGATATGCAGTGTTTAGTTAGGAAAATTATTTAGAGAATTCATGAAATCCATCAGTGAATCAAGGATAAGCAGAACTCATGTCTGATTTATCCAGGTCACTAAGCCAAATGCATAGGTTTTATAAGCTAATGGAGCTTGATTTTGCATTATTTATGCAGAAGCTGATACTGAATGTCAATCTATGACCCTAGCCACAAAAAGGGAAAGGAAATTCTGGTGGCACTTGCATATTTTGTTATTATTTTGTTTACCTTTTCTTCCCAGAATGCTTAGTACCTACTAGACAATGTATATGTATCTGGTAGCCAGAGTTGGAAAAGAATGTTGCAAATAAGGAGTCAAAAGATCCAAGGACCAATATGGCTATTGCCATGTGCATCTGAGCTGCCATCAGTCCCATTTCCAATGCCAGGGAAGGAGTAACAGTAATCTTTTGCTATACTTAAACAACGTGCTAGAACAGTCAGGAGCAGCTTGGTTCCTACCCCAGTGAGCCAGAGTGATCTGCATACTCCAGAACCTACTTATCAGTTGCTCAAGTCGCTCTAAAGTGAGTGACTACCTAGTTTCATCATCTATGCTCCCCAACTGCTATTTGGAGTGAGAAGAGGTCAGACTCCAGACAGGGAAAGAAGGAATAGAGAGTAGAGAGAGACACTCGGATCCAGCTCAGGAAGAGATGGTGCCTGTTGTAATTTATGCTATCTATGCCCATTATTGCTTGATATTAGCATGTTTCCTAATCCAAGTAAATGCTTTTGCTTTTGGTTATGACAGGAGGGCTAAGGGATATGTCAAAAACAGCTGTGTCTCAAAGGAAGGTACTTCCTATGGGCTGGGGCTTGAGCCTATGAAGAATATCTTGAATTTAGCTCCAAGTAAAATTCCTGGGGAGTAACAAGAAAAAAATGTGTGTGTGTGTGTGTGTGTGTGTTTGTGTGTAAGGGATAGTACATTTAAATCCCTAAAGAAATGATATAAAGTAAATAAACTAGAACCAAATATTTTTGTCAATTATATGGATATTTTGTCTACCCAGTTCTTATTATCTGGATATTTAATAAATTCCAGATCATTGACTTTTTCCTTTTTTTTTTGTTTTCATATGTTTATTGATCTATGGAATTAACAGGAAATTACAACCTATCTGGATGTTTTAGTGTTTAACAACCATTTAATATTTTATCATTCCTATTGCATCCTCTGCAAATTACTTAAAGGTTTCATTTAGAGAAGATTATACATATACACATACATATGTACATATACATGTATGTATATATATTATGTGTACGTGCACATGTGCACATACATACGCATGTGCATATACACATATACACATATGTGTATGTCTCTGTATATATAAATACACATGTATATATGTGTGTGTACACCCTTATGCAGTGTACAAAGTGTACACCCTTATGCAGTGTACAAACACGTACACACACACACACATAAACACACGCATATAATCTTTAACCTGATCCACTTTTCTGACCTGTACTTCTTTGCCCCTCCTTACACAGCCCGAAGGCCCTCCACTCCTGGGTCTCACCATATTGATGTACGACTTAGTATGGGTGTTCAATCAGCTTTCACCCTACTAACTCAAAATTCCCAAACTCAAGAAACCCACCAAACTCAACTGCCCCAGCAGTAGGGGCTGCAAGCAGGCATCTCTACAACTGGTCATTCAGTTCTTAAATGCAGCAAAACCTTGTGGTAACATGATCCTGTCCAATAATTTAAAGGAGCTAAGGTAAGAACCTTTTGCAATTACTACATACCCATAATGTTTTTATTAGTGATTGTCAAAAGGATGTGGTCTTTAAGATCTACTCTTAGAAAATGTCTTTTTTTTTCTTTTTACGTTCATTTTTAAACTTTGACTTCCAAATTCTCTCCCTCCCTCTAGCTTCTCTCTCACCCATCGAGAAGACAAGCAATATGCTACCCATTATGCATGTAAAGTCATACAAAGCATATTTACATATTAACCACGTTGCAAAAAAGCAAGAAAAATAAAGTGAAAAAATATGCTTTAGTTTGGACTAAGAATCCATTAGTTCTTTCTCAGGAAATGGATAGCATTTTTCATCTTGAGTCTTTAGAACTGATATGGATTGTTGTGTTGATCAGAGCAGGCAAACATATTATTTTTAAGTTTGAAATATATTTTTATTTATGTCTTTTGCTTTTACCTTGACTAAATTTCTTCCTCTATACCTTTTCTTCCTCATCTTTGAGAACCATACATAATAACAAAAAAAGAGAAAACAGGTATTTTAAGTCTTCGTTAATTTATGCTTATGAATGTTTTGTTTTGAGTGTTTCTTCTGCATGGAGGAAATGAATAGCACAGCGCTTGGCACACAGTAGCTGTTTAATAAATACTTTTTGACTTGCTGACTGATTGAGCTTCTCACTGCCCAGGCAACTCTATAATTTGCAGAGCAGATACAGAGCTTCATTGGAAGAAGTAGGTCCCTATCTGGAAGTTCATTGTACCATTGAAATCATGGGTCCCAGTCTTTCCCCTCATCCCTACCCCTCAAAAAAGGCTCCAGCTATTAACCACTATAGGGGAGGGACAATTTACAAGTTTAGAGAAGTCTTGTCTTTAATTTAATTTCACTAAATATATGGGGAGGTAGGTTTTAATCTTCTGGGAGGCTGAAGAAAACAGGATGGGAAACTGACTAATCCCATTTTTCTAAGGTTAAGAACCCAGAGGTTCTTAATATTTTTTTAATATCTTGAACCCCTTTGGCAGTCCAGTGAAGCCTATGGAAGCAAATAATGTTATTAAATGCATAAAATAAATTACATAAGATTACAAAGGAAACCAATTATACTGAAATGCAGCTATAAAAATATTAATAAAACAAGTTAGCAGACTCTCAAGAATCCCATTCTAGATCTTTCCTGAAGAATTGGCTTATCTCATCCTACATAGGCTAGATTCTTGATTTCTTGACAATTGATTTGATCCAGAAAGGTTGTGAGGGGTTTCAGCACTTCTTGAATCTGATTCTTCAAACTTTCTGGCTATAGGAATTTAGTATGCCCCGACCCTTAGCAGAGGTCCCATCCATTCCCTAGAAGAGTCCTTCTCCTAGGCTTCAGATCTGCAAGGAGCTTATAACTCCCTTATCCAAGGCTAGTTGGCCATAGACATAGAGACCTTCAGAGGTCTTGTCCTGGATATGGAAGACCCTCCTCTATCTTGCCTCCAAAGATATCTAACCGATTTCAGGCTTCTTCAGTGATAGTCACTTTCTTTGACTTTGTTAAGATCTTTAGCGCCATAAGACTTATAATCAGATTAGGCTTTGGAGCTAGACAGTTCAACACTTACATTTTTCAAATGAGGAAATTGAATCTCAAGAAAGGTTAAGTGATTTATCCAAGGTCATGGAGTTTATGAACCTCAAGACAAGATTCAAACCCAGATCCTCTCACTTCAAATCCAATAATCTTTCCCTGTGACAATACTACCTTTCATTACTTCTAGATCATGGAATCCATTCTTTTCTTTTCTTACCCTCCCTCTCTCCTTCTCTATATAGTTAATTTACTTGAAGCAAATTTCTTTACTGGAGTGTAGCAGCTGGTACTGACTTTTGTCATGAAGTGGTCTATTCCATCTATTGTCAAAGATTGCATCTTGGCTCCACTTCTCAGGAAAATATTTGGCCTGGGACCACAAAACTTTCATGAACATTATCATACTACTCCCAACACCTTTTCTTTCTTGGAGACTCTTCTGAACCTGTATCCCTAGTGAACCTGTTATGATTCTTGACTTATTGATAGAGCTGAGATGAGAGATACAGTCTGGGTAGAGACAATGAACACTGAACAACTCCATCTAGGCCATTTGCTGGGTTCATCCACCTCTCTACTCCCAAAACCAAGGAATCCATAGCTCGTGTTCCTAACCTTCCAAGGGGAGCAGTGTAATTCACAATGACTAAAATCCCTTAAGATATCCCAAAAGTAATAGTGTAGTTTAAAGGCTTTTGGGATGCCCTGTATAAGAAATAATAGCTGTATTTCTTCTCTCAGCCCTAATCACTATACCTGCCCTCCAACCTGCCCCCATACATTTGCTTAAGTTTCCCTTCTCCCAACAATTATGTAGCAAAATTATGTTTGGCTTAGCTTTTCATTTTTGGAATTGTATTCCATTGTAATCCATGAAAGCTGTTGCCAGTGGGTTACAAAGGAAGTTCATTTTTTTTTTGCCAGAGACTTGTATGAGAGGCTTACATAATATGAAATTTTGTTGTTTTTTGGTTGTGTCCTACTCTTCATGACCCCATTTGAGCTTTTCTTGGCAGAGATGCTGGAGTTTTTTTCTTTTTGCCATTTCCTTCTCCAGTTCATTTTAGAGATGAGGAAACTGAGGCAAAGAGTCTTAAGTGACTTGTCAGGGTCACACAGCTAGTAACTATCTGAGGCCAGATTTGACCTTGGGACGATGAGTGTTCTTGACTTCAGGCCCACCATTCCATCTACTGTGCCACCTAATGCAAAATAGTTGGTAAGCAAAATACGTAACTCCAAAATGTTTATTCATCTTTAATATAGTAGTACCTTCTCTAGCATCTAGCACAGGGACTAATTATGTCTTTTAGTGATCTGGTGTACACTGGTCTAATTGTTCTGTATTTTCTCTCTACCAGTGCTGACTATTTTCCGTTAATGTTGTCATATTTCTTGTGTTTTCACAAATATTTTCCCAATTAATACACTAGAGTCTTTCCTCTTAGTATTTTAGTATCTCATGTGTACAAATACACTTCTTCAGCAGTCTATACATTATCTTTTCACTGTCATACATGTTCTTGGTTATGTTTTGCACATTACTTCCTGCATGCATGTTGTTGTTGGGAACATGCATCCACTTCCAAAGGTCCGCCATGTTTCTTTCCATTGTCCATTGACATATTCATAATTTTAGTTTTTCTAAGCTCATCATCTTCCATGTTTCACTACTTGATAGCACCACTGGAAGGATGTTGGTGTTAAAAAGGTAAGCTTGTGCAATAGTGAGCAGCTGACATGATTGGAAGACCAAGGCATTTTTCCAAATTCCATCCATTCCACTCTCATCACCCTACTATATTTTGTGCTCCCTTTATGATAACAATGATGATGGTGATGATAACCACAATGACCACAACCACTATCACTTTTACCACCACTACTACCAATAATGATCTAATGCTTTTAATATTATTATTGCTGGAGAAAGAAATGGCAAACCGTTCTAGTATATTTGCCAAGAAAATCCCAAATGGGTCCTAAAGAGTCAGATGCAACTGAAAAGGACCACCGCCAACAAATTACTGTTGTTGTTCTTACTCTTACTATGTTTTTGACCGGACTCACAATTTCATTGGTGTAAGGAGCTCCTGGTGAGACACTCCCTCTACCAACTCAGATCTTTAGCTTTTATGTAATCTGTAGTCTTAGAGAGTTGCCTGAGGCACTAAAGGGTTAAGAGACTTGCTCAGTTGCACAGAAAGTTTTGGGGCAGAAGCAGGACCTGAACCCAGAGCTTTCTGCTTCTAAAACTATCTCTCTGTTCACTTTGCCAACAGGAACAGCAGCAGCAGCATTTATATAATATTTTAAAGTTAACAAAAGGCCTTCCTCACAACAACGCCATGTTAGATCCCAGATACACATACTGATGGACACATTCAATGGGTTACCTTCCAGTTGCATATCATCATCTGGGTAATATGCATTTTTTCATCCACTTTCTTTTTCTATTACAGATGGTTAGACTAGTTTCTCTTTCATTGTGAAAGATGATATAATTTATGAGGAAGATCATTTGGAGAACCATACCGTAGAACAGATTTTGGGAGTTGAACCTCAGCAGCCATCTAATTACATTCCTACACAAGAAAACCACCACTATACCATAATAAAAATAGGGAATACTTCTGTTTGGACTCTAATTGTCTTCCATGACAATTTGTGAATACTTTTGGTGAACATATATCACTGTTTAACATCTCTTATGATATAAATACTCAGCAGATAACTAAACAAAGTTATCTCTATATTCAGTCTGACAGTCCTTTATATTTTATATATGCACATGTATGTACATATGCATGTGTATTACACACACACATATATATACACATATGTATATATTAGATATACACACATATATATACATATATATGTATATATGTATATATATATATATATATATATACATATATACATAAATAAAACTTTTTAGGGAGAGAACACTATCACCTCACAATCAGTGATGGAGAAAATGAACTTTTATAGAATTTAGTGTGTCATCCAACTAAGCTACATCATCCCAAGAGAACTTGTAGATAAAACTGAAACTAGAAAAGATAAGGCACTTGTACCAAATACAAAAACACAATAGCAGCCAAGATAACTTCAGCATATAATGCTCTGAGGGCTGAGTTTTCATTTCTGTAACATCTTTATGAGAATGGTCTATAGAAGATTAAGGGCCTCCTTGATGAAAACATGAGAAGGAACCAGGCAGGCTTTCTTTTGCAGATATCTTCTATAGCAGATCACACCTTCATGACCTCACAACGGGATAAGAGTGATAGATGATATAAGATCCTACTATTTATTAATTTTAATAAGGCCTTTTGCTTGCTGGAGTAAAATGTAGCCTTAAAGGTTCTCTTTGCAGGTGTATATGGCAAAGCAATTAGTAATTCCTTGAAAATACATGAAGACTACACTTGTGAAACATGAAGAATGCACACGTCACTCTCTAAGTATTCATTTTACATTCACAGATATAAATGAAAGGCCTCTTTCAACTTTATATCATAAAGTATGAGATAACAAATATACTATCCTTCAGTTTCAAGCAAAGAAACACTTACTTCATTCAACAGTTAAGTGGGCTGCTATCTGGCACTCATTATATCTGTGATTTACAAGGACCATATAGGCTTGCATTAGTTATGTCAAAGACGGCCAGTATAAAACACCACAAATGGGATTTTTATCTTTCGGCCCACTATGGAGTCATTGCCTAAGATACACTTCTCAGCCTGCATATAATCAATCTAATGTAAACCATTATCTCCACCCAGAAGAATCAACTTAAGGCTGCTAGGAAAAGGATCATATCTTAAATATGTTTGACAACCAGAGCCCCTGGATAGCTTGAAAACCCTACTGCAAGATGTTCCTTCCTGGCACAAGGCAGTTGCCAGTGTGAAAGAACAAGAGGATTATCTTTCAAGGAGTTTGTTGACAGCTTGGGGAGTGAACATTTCACCAAAAATCAAAGTGTGATTTTTATCCCAAGCTTCCAAAATAGCTTCTAAACTGTGGACTATTCAGAAATTGAGATTATTCATAATCTTGAGGTTATGGATATAACCTCTCTTTTGGTCTGGAAATTATAAAAACATCCATTTGGGGGGCATCTGCTAAATTCAATGTTAATATTTTATACTGTATTTGCTAGTAATGCTATTTGGAATTATGAAAGAAAGCAGAATTAAAGATTCGTTAAGAATTATCATTAAATATAATCCATTTGGAGAAAAGGTCAGACATATGAATAATTTACATCCCCACTCTGGGCATTTATACTATTAAACTGAAAAAAAATCCTTTTTTGGAAAAAAAATATTTAGGTTTTTTATTATCTTCAGTTTTTAGTGTTCTCTCTTTTTTAAATCACAGGCTCTCAAACTTTGTGGTCTCTTAGTAATTATTGAAGACTACCATAAGGATTTTTGTTTATGTGACTTGTATCCAGGCATGTGCTAGTATGTTTTAACAACCACTCCCTGGAAAACAAAAAAATACACTTTTAAGATTAATCTGTAATATTAGCATTTTCTTCATCACTTAACAATCAACAAAACAACAAATCAAGCCATGATTTGCAGTGTTTCCCTGTTTCTAGGGTGTAAATGCTCACATTGAAAACTTAACAATCAGCTCTCGTGATCCAGTTTAAGCTGGCTACAACATACCCCTGGTTAGAGATTGTTGGTGGTGGTAGTGTTGTTCTCATTGTATTGTCCTTGTCATCATCATAGCCATCATCATTGTCGAGAGAATCTAGGCAGCGTGGTGGATAGCAGGTTAGGCCTGGAGTCAGAAAAATTCTGGCCTCAGACGCTTACTAGCTGTATGATCCTGGGCAAGCCACTTAACTCTGTTTGCCTCACTTTCCTTGTCTATAAAATGATCTAGAAAAGGATATGGCAAATCACTCCAATATCTTTGTCAAGAGAACTGCAAATGAGGTCATGGAGAGTCTTCATGTTTCCAGGCAAGGCATGCTATCCACTGTGCTACCTAGCTGCCTGGATAGATAGATAGGAAGAAATATAGGAGTATGCTGGTAAATGTTTAGCAGCCAGCTCTCTGGTGGGGGGGGTGGGGAGGGGAGAATATATATATGAAATAAGATGGGTCAGCTAGAAATTGGGAAGGTATAATTTCAACAGGGCCTTGAATGATGGGTTGGATTTCAGCAGGCAGAGATGGGGAACTGATGAATTGGAAAGAGTAGTACTTGAACTGAGTCTTGGGAAATGGTTTGGATTTCATCAGTGATAGGTAGGGACTGATGATCCAGGGGGAGGAAACAGGTCGAAAAATAGGGAGTCTCCTTGGGGCATGATGAATCCAATTTGGCCGAACTATAGGGCACACCCTATGTACCTTCATGTGAAGAGGGAGGTAAAGCTGGAAAAAGACCAGATGGCAAAAGGCCTTGACTTCCTGGCTAAACTGTCAGCACTTCATTTTCAGACTATGGGGAGCTATTGATGATCATTGAGGTGCGGAGGGATGGGGTGAGAAGAAAGCAAAAGAAACACGTTAATGCCTGAGGCTCCACTAGAACATGGGAACCATAGAAATTAAATGATTGAAGTACTCAAGTTAAATAGTTCCCACCCATCAGACAAAACATACATTTGTTTCTCTTCTATTCTGTAGGTTTTGAAGGCCCACTTCAGGTTCCGATTTTCATGCTATCATTTTCTGGGGCATCACAGTTCAGACAACTGTTCAGAATTTGTTCTCTATTGCTGAGGTGAGTTGTAAACCCAGAATATCCCTTGACCACTTTGGGTCAATAAAGTTTCTGGAGTACTTTTCATAAGCATTAGGTTGCTGTTTAGGCCAGACTCTATTCTGTATAATTGTGTTCTGCCAACAGTAAGAATTCCCTGTGCAATTTGTGTTATAAAAGGCACTCTTCATTTCCTGCCCTGGAAGTGTTCTTGTTTCACCCCAGAAGCTGGCCACCTTTCAGTTGCAGGGAGAGGATTCCAGTGATTTCTGCACTGGGGTGGGGTAGGAGATGCAAATTTGGAAGCTGTTTCTGAGGGTAAGGGGCGGAATCCAAGGACCAGTACTAGAATTCACACTACTGCCTACCAGGAGAGATACAAGAAAAGTCACTAACCCTGACCAGTAACATACAGAGTTTCAACCAGTTTTATTCTACTAAGGGCGATAGAGCAAGACGTATTGTGAGACTCAAAGAACATCATAGAATTGAAGATTTAGAGCTGGAAAAGGTCTTAGTAGTTAGCCACTCATTTTGCAGGTGTATGAAAAGTGGCCCAGAGAGTTTAAGAGATTTTGCCCAAGGTCACAGAGGCAGGAAGAAGAGCTAGGACTTGAACCCAGCTCCTCTGACATCAAATCCATTGCTCTTAACCATGGCATTAGAAAAATATGTGGACCTAGGGCAATCGGCCTCTAATACCTGTATGACCTTAGACAAGTCACTTAATCTCTCTGGGCCTCAGTTTCCTCATCTGTAAAATAAGGGGGTGGGGTGAGGTTGTACTAGATAGCCTTTAAGGACTCTTCCAATTCTATTTCCTACTCCATTTGGATAACAGCAGAAGCCACTTTTCACTAGGATGAATGAATGAATAAATAATTGATCAACCAAAAATTTAGCCTTTTATGTGCTAGGTCCTATGCTAGGTACTGAAGATACAAGTACAAAAGAATGAACCAATTCCAAGGAGCTTATATTCTACTGCAGCAGCCAAATATGAAGAAACAAATGAATTAAAAAATGAATGAACAAACAGATAAATGAGTGGCATTTATTAAGTTCTTTGTGTCAGGCACAGGAAGAAATTTATTCAATGAAAGTTTCGTGCCATAATTGCTCTACTTAACTGTGACATCTGGGTTGCAATTGCAGTGGATTTTGATCGTTGTGACCCCACTCTGTTTTTCTCATCTCACATATGTGATTTTGGTTGTATTAGAACCTCTGAGAAGACCTAGCCCCTGCAGAACACTGCCTCTCTCTGTACCTATTGGCACACACTTATCAGCCTTTGTGCGCATTAAACATTCATTCTTCCAACAAACACTTTGCACCAACAAAGTTCTCTCCTTCATTCCATTCTTTTTGCTTTCTATGCCATCTCCCATAGCAGTCTTACTCACTTTGATAGCTTCGGCCACAACCTTTCAGCAAGCTGTTAAGTCCAGTCTTGTTCTCCCTTCTGAGCTGAGGACCCACAAATCCAATTCCTTGTAGGACATTGCTGCCTAGATGTCCGTGATACATCTAAGATAACCAAAGTCAAGTTTAAATTTGCTTCCTTTAAAATTGTTCCCTTTATGACTTTCTGTTGGTGGCAACAACATTAAGCTCATTTCCTACATTGAGATATTGGAACTCATTTTTTGGAAGTATTCCTTTTACCTCACCCTCATATTATTTCAATGACCAAGCCTTGTGAATTTTACCTTCCTTGTTCCCACTACCTTCACTATAGTAGAAGTCTTAGACTATTGCAGTTATCACAAGTCAAGTCTTCCCACCTCCATTCTCTTCATCCCCAATCTACCTTTCATATGTAGACTGCTAATATGAAAGCTAATGTTCCCTTAAGTGTACAGCAAGGACTTCCCCACTCAGGGATACCCTGAAATTTACCCAATGTTCAAGGCATACTTTGATCAACATTCAAGCAAAACCCCATCTCATGAGCTCCTAGCAATGTTTCCTTTACCAGATCAACCAGAGGACACATTAGGTCAAGACAAAAATATATTTAATTAAACAGCATAGCAAAATGAGTGGCAGAAAATGTTTCCTCCATATACAGAGAGGTAAATTCTCCTACAGAGTCCCATGTCACAAGTGAGAGAGAGAGAGAGAGAGAGAGAGAGAGAGAGAGAGAGAGAGAGAGACAGAGAGTTGCTGTTGGACCTTCATTCTTGAAGAGGACCAATGACTTCAGGAAGGTGATATCTTGACTTTCAAGTGAGGCGGGACTGTGCAAAGTCATCGGCCTCACTCTCTCCTTCAGAGCCATCTGGGTCCAGTGGCAAGATATAGATCAGGATGAATGGAGATGTCCCTGGATGCAGAAGGAGTTCAAACTAAGGTCTTTTTTAGGTCTCAGTTTTTCTGAGGCAATGCCCATTGAGTGATTTAGGCTAGGAAAGAAATGAGGCAAAAAATAACCTCTTCTACCTAGTTCGAAAAAAAAAATCAGTCTGGGAGGGGAGAACCCTCAGGGTTTCTGGCCAAAACAGAAGTAATTGCTATTTACACTCATTCTGAGCCATCAAAAAGGAAACAATGACCAAGAGAGGCTTGGGCTGGGACCCATTGTTGGCCAATCAGCAAAAGCCAGAGTGATTTGGGGAATGCACAAGTAGGAAACATGCCTAGCCAGGGCAATTCATGGTTCTAGAACTGCATCTGAGTTGGAGCTACTCTCTATCTCCCATTCCACCCCTAGCTGTACTTCCATAGAACTGCTGTTGTAGCCTGTTGGTCTAGAGATATCACTGAGCAACAAACTGGTTGTTTTTACTGCTGGGCTGGTCTCTCCACTGTGCTGCTTTCTCCTAGGCCTCCCTGGCTCTATTATCTGCCCCTACCTCTCTTTGGGACCCCGATTACATTCCCTGAAAATAATTTCTCAACTGTTAAGCATAAGGACAGATGTCTCTTTTTACTTTGAGAGTTTGGCACCAACAGTGATGATTTTATCTAACCAGAATTTTGTTACCTCTGGATCTTGGCTTCTTATTTTAGTGTTTTCCTGATTCTGCTTTCTTCTGCATCAGTTCGTATCACTCTTCTTTATTTCTCTGAATTCTTCACATGTATCATTCCTTACAAGGTAGTAATATTCTATCACATCTACATACTACAATTACAATGCATTTAGCATATATTTTAAATAATATTTTATTTTCCCCAATTTCATGTAAAGGCATTTTTAATATTCATTTTAAACATTTTGAGTTTCAAGCATTTATTTTATTTTAATGCCTACTTTAGTTCTCTGCTAATGTGCCTTTACCCCTATTAGATAGTTAAGCTCTATTAGGACAATAGCTATGTTTAATAGGACATTTGTATTTCCTCCTTCCCTCCTCCCCCCTTCAGCGCTATATGCAAAATAGAGTCTTCATTCCTCCCCCTACAAAACATATATTTATTTTGTGATTTCACATGTCACAGAAAAGGCTCAAAGGATTACAGAGGTCCAGTTTCCAAACCTTTCTGTGGCCACACTGATTCCCTGTTCAAATTTTCCTTAATAGTAGTGAAAGGCTGAGAGACCAGAGAGCCAGGTAAAATGGAAATGGATTTCTCTGAAAGTCCCACAGTAGATATTAATAATAATTATTTGTTGACTTTTTAAAATGAATTGAATCACAGGGCATTATTTGTTAAGTTGTTAAGGAGATAACAAAGATCATTAAGACATGACCTTAGGGGTGTAACAAGCTGGTATAGAGACAAATACAATGCATTTTAGGAAATAATGTGATCATGCTTCATATTTCTTCAATGTATGAAGATTTACAACATGCTATCCTTAGAACCTAGGACCTTAGAATCCCTAGAACCTAGAAATCTAGGATGTAGGAGAATTACATTCCCTGTTCACTTAAAAAGAAACTGATGGGGCAGCTAGGTGCAGTAGATGGAGCGCTGGCCCTGGAGTCAGAAGGATCTGAGTTCAAATCACACTTCAGATACTTACTAAACTGTGTGATCCTGGGCAAGTCATTTAATCCTGGCTGCCTTCCCCCCCCCCCCACAAGAAAAAGGAAACTGACACTCAGAGAGGTCAATATGATAAATAAATTAGGACTAAGGATCAGATCAAGGAAAATCATTATTTGTTGGGGCTGGGGGATGGAGGTGGGTGGGACATCAGGAAAGAATTAATGGAAGAGAGCATTAACCAGATTGCCTCAAACCATGGAATAACAGACTTAGACCTGAAAGGTATATCAAAGGCCATTTAGCACAAAACCCTCACTTTATAGATGAGTGAACTGAGGCCCAGAGAAGTTATGTGATTTGCCCAAAGTCACACAGGTTAACAAAAGTGGGATTTGAAACTAGATCCCCTGATTCTGGATCCAATCTTCTTTTCATTCTATAGCATTGCCATCATGGGGCCTCTGTCCAAGGAGGAGTAGTCATAAAATCTTGTTGACAGTATTGTTCCTGTTGACTCACTTAATTGTGCCTTGCAGTCTATGCTTAATAACTAGGACTCCTTTAAACTTGGGGCTTGACTCCTCTCTAAGCCTGGATCCTGGCTCTTGTTGGCACATTTCTCTGTGTCTGGGTCCCCAGTTGTGCGGTGTTCCCTGTCCCTCTCCCTGGACTCAGCTTGAGTTTCTGCTACCTCCTGCTTGGTTTCTTTAGACCAATCTTGTCTGTCTACTGGCATATCTATTACTTCCCATCTTCACTTTGGTTGTACTGATTTCCCAGACCCTCAAACCCAGCCTGGCTGCTTAGAATAGCACCGATCTCCCACAGGTCTGCACCTGCCTTGATCTTTCAGGCTTACTGGGATCTCTTTCGCTTCCTTACATTGGTGGCAAGAATGTGTTAACATTGTGGCAAGGGCATATTCTTTCTTGAGCTCAAGTCAGAGATACAGTTACAGTACAGAGTGATGAAGTTAGAAAACATATTAAGTATAAAGGGAGGAAATCATGAAAAGGTAGCTAAGCACTTGGATTTATAAAAAATACCACATTGGCCCCAAAAGAGGCCATATTCCCCATCCCTCCCACCCCAAAGCTCAGTTGTATAAATCTGAGGGGAGCTTTTAATTGTACTCTTAGAGAACAATAATGAAAATAGAGAATATGAACAGAAAAGTAATAATAGAAATCTGTAAACTTTGAAAGAAATTGAAAGAAAACTAAAAGAAATATTTTTTCTGAAAAAAAGTTTTCCAAGTGGATATATTTAATATGGTTCATTTTTTTCAGTATGTACTTATTTTTCTTTTTAAAGATACTTCTTTTTTAAGTTTCAAACATGTATTGGTAACTTTTGCTTTATGTTGTCTTCATTTCCAAAAATATTGCACTCCCCTTTTCCCTTCCAAAGGGTCAGTCCTTTAATAAAGAGAGGGAAAAAGAAAGAAACAATTTATCAGAAGCAACCAACCCATCCACTGAATCTGATAATATATGCTATGTTTCACACCCCCTAGTCCTCTACTTCTGCAGAGAAGGGAGGTAAGGACATTTTCTTAACTTTTCTTGGGGATCTAACCTGGTAATTAGAATGATACAGCATTTAAACCTCCCCCCTACATATACATGTCATTCAATAGATTTAACCTATATATGTCCCAAGACTGCCAGAAAACATCCTATGCATTGACCAACATAGTATTTTTTTATATTCAATCAGCATTTACTAAGCACCTACTATATACCTGGTGCTGGGGATACAAAGAAAGGCAAAAAATAGTCCCGGCTCTCAAGGAAGACCAGGGTTCACATCCCACTTCAAAAATATTTTTGATACATGAATCTAGGCAAGCCATTTAACTTCCCTCTGCCTCAGTTTCTTAATTTGTGAATAGGGAAAATAATGCTTTTGGAATTTGCCCCACAGGGCTATTGAAAGGATTAAATATGATACTACATATATATGTATGTATATATATATATATATACATAATTGATATACGAGTTAATATTGTTATCTGTTATTGTCATTGTGGGTTATTAAATTATGTATGTCCATTCGGTACTGGTTTCTCTTTTCTGAGTACAGGCTTCATATACATGCAAAAAGAAGAGTGGATTTAATAGAACAGTTATCTGACACACAAAAAAGAATGCTATATTCAAAATTAATGGTGGCTTTTCAAAATAACTGGTGAACTTCAACTGTTTTTTTTTCCAAGATGGTTACTATGGTTGTTCACAGGATACATTAAGTTTTGCCTTCAGAATCTATATAACTTTACTCCTTCACCTCCATCCCTACAGTAAAATCTTTGGTCTATTGCCATCTCATCCATATATGAATTTCTATTACCTTTTTTTAAACCGATCTCTCTGTTTCTCACTTTTTATCCCTTTAATCTATTACAAAGCACTCCTGACAAATTACACCTTTCATCAAAAGATGGCCAAGCCCCACTTGGTCATTGTTTAGGCCCTTATTGGTTCAGAATGAATATAAAAAGAAATTGGTTCTGTTTTGGCTAGAAACCTCCAGGGTCTTCCCATCCCAGATTATTGTGTGTATGTTTTTTAGCTAGTAAAGAGGCCATTTTCTGTCTCATTTATTACCCAGCCTTAATCTCTGAATGGGTAATGCCTCAGTCAAACTAAGATCATTAAAGATCTTAGCTTAAAAAGGCCAAAGTCTCCCACTGCATCCTAGGCCATCCCCAGTTGTCCTGATCTGTGTCTTACCATTGGACTCAGATGGCTCCTGAGGAAAAAGTGAGGCTGGTGACTTTGCACAGCCCTCCCTCACTTACATCCAATTCACTTGCATGTCATGGCATCACCTCCCTGATGTCACGATCCTCTTCAAGAAAGAAGGGAAAACAACAGCAGCCATCCTCCTAGTAATGTGCCTCCTTTTTTGCCAGGTCCTTAGAAAACAAACTTAGTCTACTTATGAGGCCATACTCAAAACCTTTCGAGCCTGATAGAACCTGCCAGAATGTGCACTGTCATAGCTTTCATGGTGCCAGGGTCACTTCCATGCCATGAAGTCTCAGGGTAGGAATTTTGTGAAATTGACTATATTTTAGTGGACAGAAAAGGAATTAATATGGATGGGGGAGTTATCCGTAAGTCTGTCTATAGTAAAACCATTGACTCATCAGAGTTGAACAAAATTTATAATAAGGAAGAAGAAAAATATTAATGAAGAAAGGACATGGCATACAACTAGCAAGGCATAACCGTAAATTATTTAATCAAGCCACTGAAAATTTTAAGTGGGAAATGGACAACAGAGATGACATAGGCATTGACTTTAATAATTTAATTCTGAAGCTAAACCAAAGTAAATTAATTACTAGAATGAGAACAAAAGAACCAAGATAGTGCTTTAGTATGCAGTTAACTTTCTTGCAAAGTGCAGATATAAGGCTTTCAAAGGCAACATTAGGTTAGCAGAGAAACTGTCTGTAAAATCTTACAAAGAAGGATGATGGACATTTATGAGCAAAATTGTCTCATAAAGCATAGAGAAGCAGTGGAGGGTAAAATCAATCTGAAGAAAGCTTAGCAACTAAGGAAAGTCATCCCAAGAAAATTTAGGGATGAAAACAGAAATAGGAGTATAGAATAAAACTGGATAAGGTTTTAAAAAAACTATGACAGACTATTTTTTTCCTCAGGAATATTGTAATCACCACACTTGGACCCTAACAGTACAGTCCCTGAAGTGCTTAAAGAGGAAATAGAAATGGTACTAAAGAGAACAAAGAAAAGAAAAATCAGCTGGATTAGATCAAGTATGTAGAGGAGAGATTTGTGCTAGAGGAAATACAGTTGTGTGGGTATCAAGGGACCAATTTACATAGTATATAAAGGACTGGAAGATACCAAAGGCATGGCAAAATTCTTGGACCTACTTGATTCTTAAAAAAAAGTGACTGAGAAACCATCCATAATGACCAAGCTATATGCCTCCTGTCCCATCTATAGAAAATTATTATTATTAGGATCATCTGTACCTAAATTGAAGGTATCCTTGATAAGGGAACAAGAAAGCTTTCACAGACAATAGTCAATAATAGACCACATCTTCACTATCTCACAATTGACTAAAAATATAGAGAATGTAAGATCTAATTGTGTTTATTATTTGTTGATTACAACAACAAAATTGACTAAGAATAAAATGGTGCCTTCCAAGCGCCAGAAGTCTCTCCTATGCATTTATAAAAATCATTCAGGATTCCTTAGAAGACATAACAACAGAAATTATGCTGTGCAATGACCAACTGATAATAAACATCAAAAGAGGCATCAATTGCAAGTCGTGGCATCATATTCCTGATGCCATGGTCCTCTTCAAGAACAAAGGACAAACCACAACCTGTGAATCGTCCAAGATGCCAAAATGGGGACTCAACTGGCCAGTTCCAGTCAGGCAACTGAGCTCTTCTCTTCTCCCCTCCTCCCCTGACATGGGGTATCATGCCCTTACCTGAGGGTATTCTGCACAAATGAAGGTAAATTTGGATGGTGGAAACCTATCTAGTTAACTTGGGGTTTACTGGCTAGATTTCTTTCTTAAAGACATGCCTTAAACCCAATTTGCTCTGGCTTTCATTGATTGGCCAACAACAGGTCCCTGTGCAAGTACACTTAATGGTTATTTTTTGGGCCCAGATGGCTCAGAGTGAATGCAAATACTAATTGTTTCTCTTTTCAGCCAGCAACCCTAAGGATCTTCCCCTCCCAGTTTGATTTTTTCTTTAATTAAAGAGGCCATCCCTTGATTTACTTCTTAAACAGCCCTAATCATCGAATGGGCATTGCCTCAGTCAAAATCAGAGCTTGTAAGAATCTTAGCATAAAAAGGCCAAGGTCTCCCACTGCATCCTCGGCTATCTCCAGTTGTCCTAATCTATACCTGGCCATGGGACCCAGATGGCTCTGGAGGAGAAAGTGAGACTGGTGACTTTGCACAGCCCACCCTCCCTCAAATCCAATTCAGTTTCAAGTCCTGGTATCATCTTCCTGATGCTATGGTCCTCTTTGAGAAAGACATTTTAGTTGCTTTCTTAGCATAATTCTAAATTACTTTCCAGAATAATTGGACCAATCCACAGCTCCACTAACAGTAAATTCATATGCCTGTCTTTCTACAATACCTCCAGCATTGATTATTCTTACCTTTTATCATTTTTGTCAATTGCTATGTGTACAGTAAAACATCAGAAAAATTAGTATTTACATTTCTCTCGTTAATAGATTTTTAACAGTGACTATTCCAATGTGTACTCTTCACGTTTGTTCTCCCTAATTTTTTCTATCTCTACCCCCACATGCACACACTCATTTTTGGCAGTGGGGAGGAGTGGTTGTCTTGTGATTTTATCCATGAAGGATGAGGACTCCCTTTACAGATTGGCAAATTTCAATAATTTGTAATCATGGAGAGTTAACTACTTCATTGAGAGTTAAATGATTTATTACACAGTCCATATGTGTGAAAGGCAGGATTTGAACCTAGATCTTCTTGACTACCAGAACAACCCTACTACCCACTATCCCTTGCTTCCTTCCCCTTCGAGGCTCATGATGAATATGGATACACAGATATGAATCTAATAAACTATTTTTGTTGCACAGCAACCAAACAATATTTATTTTACTGCAGTAAAGAAAATAATCCTTTAAAAATAGTCACTAAATCTCTCTTCCCAAAAAATTCATTTTAAAGCACTCCCAAATCATACCTTTTGCTTCTATGTAAAAGTTGGAATGATGCCAAACACTTCAAAGTCCTTTGGGGACCCAAAGGGATTGCTTAGTAGGCCCCTCAAAATATCACAACCTATAGAATTATATGTGAAAATTTCCATTTATACATGGTATTCTGTTATACACCGCATGGGTGAAATTGTGCGATCATTTCCTCTTTTCTGACATTTATTATTTAACTTCCTATTCTGCTGCTTCTGGACAATTGTGTCATCATTCTCAGACTATTGACAGCACTCTGAATACACATCCACTCTGGACACTGGGTTGTTGTGAGGATCAAATGAGATATTTGTAAACATCTTAGTATAGTGTCTGGCACATAGTAGACACTTAAAAAAAATGCATCTTCTCTTCACCTTCCTCCTTCGGTGAATGACCAGCCACTAGTGTTAATGGTAGAATAATTGCCCTGGGTTACCCACTCCTTGCTTTATTCCCACTGCAGCAATCTGACTCTGATAGCATGAGTGAATAGCTATAAAGTACTGTTTCCTTTAGATGCATTTTTTCCATTATTCTCAGGAGGTTTGTCAGTCTGTATGTGTGGGAACCAGTCACACACACACACATACATCCACATTTGGAAGGAGCTTTATAATTGTACTCTTAACTATTACACAGAACAACCCTATGAAGAATATCAATGTAATCTGTCCCTCCCCAATTTAAAAGGAAAGCCTTAGAAATCTAGAAAAGCAAGGTCTCAAGAAAGTCAGCAGATTTGAGATCACACCTCAAAGTCTCCAAGTCTGAAGATTACGACTGAATTCAGGAAGCCTTATCTTCCCAACACTGAGATACTTCCTGAAGGAAATGTGCTAGTGACAAGGAGTCTAATAATATTCTACCCTAAGCATCTTTCTAAATCTTTTTCTTCTCCATTCTTGACAAATGCTACTTTTCAAGTGATGAGAAGGCCACATATGGCCCACTGAATAGTAACCCCTTTACTTCTATCACCACTAAGTTTCTCTGGAGGAGCTAGAGAAAAAGCTGACATTTCAAAAGGGTAATTAATGTTGAGATCTAGTCTCAGCTTCAGTCACTTGCCTATCAATCAGCATCTGCAAGGCCAGAGTTCAATTAATTGATGAAACCCTGGAGGCATCCAAAGCAGTTAGCAACTCACTAAGACTTGGTGAAAAAATAAGCAGCAAGTGCAGTTATCTCATAAATTTACATTGCTGGGTTCCATCTCTCAATTTATCCTTCTCTAGCCAAATACCCAAGTGTTATTAATACTTTGCAAGAGAGAAGTACGAAATCTAAAACTTGAAATGACATGATGCTTCAAAATGAAGCAAAATGATGTAACAATTTTCCATATTGAAGTAGCAGCCGCTGCTACAATCCTCTAAATCCCACAATATATTCCATTTTGAAGAAGAAATGTCATTCCATTGTCCCTCCAAAAAACACATTTCAGTTGTTTTTGCAAAAGATCAACCATTGTACTGATGCACACTTAGACCTAGAGGACAATTTATTGAAATATTGTCAAAATAAGGCATTCATGACTGGCTATCTGTGATTGGACGAAGGGTTAAAGGGTAGAAGGAAGGTACCAAGGTGGTGATGTTAGAATAAGATAATTTATGCCATTGTTTGGGAGACCCAGGAAACTCATGTGCTACTTTGAACCTTTGACTCAGAAGCTCTATCCCATGTCATCACAGATAGAACAAGGTTCTTTTGGTCACCACTGGGGAGACTGTCAAGGCTGTTGGTCACTACCATTGAGACTATATATACAAAATCTAGCTTCCGTCTCTGCCAATGAAATACAATAAATATGATAATGATGGAGAAAGAAAGCTTCAAAATCATTCTAGTCCATTTCTCTTGCTTTACAGATGAGAAAATGGAAGCCCAGAGAGGAAAAAAACCTTTGCCAAGGTTACTCAGGTAGTAAATAGCAGAGCTAGGATATAAAGCCAGATCCTCTGATTCCAGTTCCAGGGATTTCTCTATTATAGCATCTTGAGATAAGGATATCTCCTCTTCTTAAAGTACTAACAATGTCTTCTGGGGGTACCATCAACCAGATATGGTATGAGAGTACAATAGAGAATTAAGCCATTTCTTTTTTAAAAAATCATTGATTTTATTTACAATATTTCCATTTATGAATATATATACTCTTTCCCTCCTAAACAATGAGGCATCCTTGAAAGGAAGAAGAAAAAAGAGAGAGTAAAAACAAAACAGTTCAGCCAAACTCACCAACACATCACCCAACTCTGACAGCATATACAGGATTACATGCCCACAGTCTAGCACCTCTACAAAGAAGGGAAGAAGACCGATTTCTCATCTCCCCTCTTGGACCAAGCTTGGTCATTATGATTACACAGTTCCATTTTTTTTGTTCAGTTCCATTTTTAAAAAATTCTTTCTATTTACATTAATGTAAAAATTGTTTTCATGGTTCCATTTACATCTGTTTCTACCAGTTCTTAAAAGTCTACATGTTTGGCACAAATTCTTGGTGTCTGATATCTGTCCTGCTCCACCGTCCCCTCATTGTCAAAACAGAGCTAGCTCAAAAGACAACCTATTGAAGAGGAAAATATGTTGGACCTGGAATCAAGAGATATGAGTTTGAATCCTCCATCTAGTTAAGCATCCACGAACAATTCTCTTAACTCCAGTAAGCCTCAATTTTCTCATGTGTAAAATGTGATGAACAATATGTAAAACAACTGTCCCTCAGGGTCACTGTGATTTTTGAGTGAGATAACGAATGCAAAGGACTTTGCAAACCATAGAGTACCATAAAAGTGTCAGCTGTTCTGATGGATTTTCGTTTTGGATATTAACTTCATGCTTACTTCAGGAGAGAAGATTTTTCCTAAAGGCAGCCACAGAATCAGTCCATTATCAGTTAAGGAAGCCCACTGTCATATAAACTAACCTAATTTCTCTAATCCCCAATAAAGCAAATCTAAGTGCCAGGAAGTACAAACAATGTTTCCCAAGCCTACACTGGGGAACCCCCTGAGATACCTCTGTGACTCATAAAAATAGCGCAGAGCTTATGGGGGATGCTTTTTATTTGGTTTCTCTCTGGCAGTCAGTCTTTCATTTGGGATGAGATGGATCTTGAAAGCTAGAACTGTAAATCTGAAATGTCTTTTCCTGATCAAGGTCAAGCACTCATAAACCTATCAGGTTACAGTGATATAATAAAAGAGATTCCCACCCCCAATTCCCCACCCCCCATTCCTCACCCCCTTTATAATGATGACAGAACTTACTTTTCTACCTCCTTTCCCCAAGAATTCACAGCCTGTTATGGTAGCTAAGGGTATCAACCATAGCCTTTATCACAATTTACCACAAACCTCTGAGGCCAAATGGGAATAAATTAGCTTAATTTTCCATGTTTGGAATATCCACTTAAATTTGTGTTTGTATATTGTGAAACTTCAAATTGAAATGAGGTCCTTCCCTTTAACTTCTTCTTAATTAAGAAGAATAATATTGTTTATTCATTCATTTTAACTGTTCCTTTTGACTGGGCAGGACCAGGGACATTTTCTATTTCTATTTTTTATCTTCCTGCTGTAATTTTCATAAAAAGGGATGATTGGCCTAGATGGCATCTAAAGTGTTTCAAATTTTATATGTACAATCTTTTAGTGATGTGATTACACCAAAGTAATGAGGGGATCCAGGGAGGCCTTGTATTTTTGAGGGAAAGACCAGATTTTGGAAATGGAATTGAGGAAGCTACACCAACCCACTGGTCTCTCCCTCAACACAATCAGACTTTGCTAATTAAACCCTGGCAACATGAATAGCTTCCAGCCGTGGGAGAAAAAAAGAAAAATATATGGCCCAAAGACTAGTGAACAACTACCCTCTAATTTTGTAGATGATCAGGAAAAAAAGAAGAAATGAGTTTATATTGGGACAGGAGAGCATATGGAAGACCATTATCGTGGAAGTGAGTCAATGATAATAACTGGCATTTATGTAGCATTTAAGATTTACAAAGAACTTTGCAAATATCATCTCATTTTATCATTACAACAAGCCTGCTATCATTATTTTTATTTTATTGTTATTATCTCTACTTAACAGTTCAGGAAACTAAGAGAAAGGTTAAGTGACTTGCTCAGAGTGACACAGCTAGTAAATATCTGAAACTAGATTTGAACTCAGGACTTACTAAGTGTAGGTCCTGAAATCTATCCACTACATTGCATAGCTGCCTCCAAATGTACTCCCAATGAAGGTTGAGGAATTTTCCTCCTGGCAGACTTTTCAGCACAGTATAAACCATGTTCTTCTTGAGATGGTTTAGGTGTGGGTCCTCCCCAGGGACAGGGGATAAACTAGATAATTTCGTAATCTCCTTTCAAGCCAATAGTGTCAAAATCTATTGCAGTTCCTCTCCATTTAGTGTCATGATGAATATGTGGTCCCTCAGTCATAGAGAAGAGGTGGCCAGCTTGTCTGGGATGAGCTATCAGTGACTTCTAATCCACAGATTTAGCACCACAACTCAAGTGTTTGTGTGCTTGTGCGTGTGTTTATATGGTACTGATCATTGTTTCATTCTGCTTGTGCTTCTGATGGGTAAAACAAGATTCCCAAGAGGAAAAGAAAACCAAATTTGCTGTAACTGCACTGCTGTCCAAAGCCTGGCATGATTTTCCTGAAGGACAGTCCGGTGATGCTCTGTGGTGTATACTCATGGGGAGATATAACTGTGACATATAAAAATCTGAGAGATTTAGTTTCTGGGTAATTAATAATTTTACTAATTATGGCTAGTGAATAATTAATAAAAGGATGGTCATTTAACTGTCTCTTGTAAACAAAAGAGGAATCATGGAGGCCTCTCAATGCTTATATGCCCTTAGAAGAGTGGGTGTTCTCAACAGGAGACAATCAACTTTGATTGGTTAACAATTAATGAGTATAATAATGAGAGGTGGACCTATTCTAATGAGGGGCTGGAGGACTTGACTTGGATTATGTCACTCTTACTCATCTCTACCCAGATCATCCCCAGCCTAGGTCAATCTAGACAAAGCAATCTACCCCTCTCACCCCCACCCCAGTTTTCTGTGATAGAATACAATGGGCCAGAATTTAGTTAGATTAGATTCTTTTTACTCTTTAATCAGAAGTAAGTTTTCCCATTTGGGTGGGGTCTCAAACAAGATCAAAAAGCAAGTACCAGAGGATTTGGGCAATCTCATCTATCAGCAATGTCCTTCAGATGTTGACTGAGTAACCTACAAGAGGTTGATTTCTGAATGAGGAAATAGAAAAGGGAAAATCTTAATCTCAATTAATAATTGGTTATTAATATGAGAGAAATAATTATTTCTCTCAGTACTCTTGATTCATGACAGATCTCTGGGTCCACAACACCGTGTAAGAGAATATAGATGGGGGGTAGGGGGAAGACATTGGCAAAAAAAAAGATTGATGAGAGAATCAGAGAATGAGTTCAAGAGACACAGATAGTGATAAGTCTTGATTTTTTGCGTGATTGACAAGAACACCCAGAACAGCAGACATGTGGAAGAGTCAACACCCCCACAACACCTTCAATTGTAGAGACTGTTGAGAACAGGCTTCCCTGATGAGATTATTCTCTCCTGAGTTGAGTCCACATATGATCTCATTTACATTTAAGGAATTCATCTACTTGTACATTCTCCCACAGACTATATAACTTGCTTGGTTTCTGTTTACATGTGTTTGCTTGGATAAATGAAGTTTTTGGAGTTTTTTCCCCACTATCTGAAACTGATGTGTGTGTATGTACCCAAAAAAATTCTGATGGGAGAAAGCTAAGTTACCTTGAGTAAGCTAGCTGCTTTCCTTTAGAGAGAAGAAGAGTGCTTTTGTCCTGAACCTCAAGAACGTTATACTTCTTAGAATACTTCTATTTGAGATTTGATTGATTGACATAATTTTAGCCCAATGCCCCACTTGGAGATAGGTGAGTGGATGTTCAGGCATAATCCCCTTCCTACTCCTCACAAAAGTCAAAGCTGAGGTCTCCCTAGGAGATAGGATGGGCTGGGTCTCAGAACAGATATCTATCCATACCATACCTGAGCCAGCTGTTTTATATTAGCTGGCACATCCATACATCTATATTACATAGACAACACCAGTTTGTTCCAAAGTGTCTAGATAAGCTTTCTGAACTTCTAGGAGTGGTCGGACTCAGTATATGCCTGTGATGCTATGGGATATGTGAGGAAGCATTATCCACTCCCTTTTGAAATAAATTGTGTGTGTGTGTGTGTGTGTGTGTGTGTGGGTGTGTGGGTGTGTGGGTGTGTGTGTTTGTTGGGGGGGGGGGTTGGAACATTAACTTTTCAACTAAATTAAAAAAAAAAGATATGTGTTATATGGTCAGGGGTTCATCATCTGAGACAGTGTGCTTCAGCTTTTGTGGGGCCACAAGGTTTTATGAGGCAGAAGATTTCATAAGTTTGTTAGTGTCCCAGATGTGGAAGTTTGGTCCTGATTCAGAAAGAAATCTCTGGAATAAATCCAAATTCCAAGTTGGGGAAATAACAGAGGTTGTTTTCTCCAGCCCGTGTTCAGTGTTTGCAATGTAAGACCTTTATCGGTCAGAAGGCCACATATCCTATATATTCAATTCTTTGGAAAAAAAAAAAGAAACTGAAAAACAATGAACTAATTTATGTTTAACTCCTGATTTTGCTTTTAGTCAAATTTCTTTTGTCCACAATTACCAATTGATTTGCAACATTCAAAATAAAATTGACATACATCAATCGGGCGAATGTCTTTGAGTTCCCTGAAGTTAAGATGACGGCTGCCACTCATCCACAAGGCCTAAAGCTTACCACAATATGGTCAATGTAATTAGCAATAATAGTTAAGTCTTTCTTTCTAGTGTAGAATGGTTCCCCAAATACCACAGATGCCATTTGTTTTCTTTCTGGACTTTGTCTTCGCCTAGATTTCTCTCTGCAAGTCATTAATCCATAGTGACTCAGTATAGGGGTTTACCTCCTTATTTTACTAATACGTAATATTATATATATTTACTAACAAATAATTTTGGAGTACGCAGTTCAGGGGCATGGTGGATAGAGTTCAGGGCCTGGAATCAGGAAGATTTCTTTTTGTGAGTTCAAATCTGGTCTTAGACACTTACTAGCTATGTGACCCTAGGCAAGTCACTTAACCCTATTTGCCTCAGTTTCCTTATCTGTAAAATGAGCTGGAGAAGGAAATTACAAACTACTCCAGTATCTTTTCCAAGAAAACCCCAAATGGGGTTCACACAACTGAACAACAGAAATATTGTATGTAGTACAGCAGAAAAAGCCCTGTATTTGGAGACAGGATTTGAATCCTAGTTCTATTATTTACCTTCACTGTGGCCTGGGGGAAATCAATTCTTCTCTCTGAATCTCAGTTTACTCACTAAAAAATGAGGAAGACCATATTATCCTATATATAAGGTCCCACCTAGCTTTAAATCCTGGACTCTGCCTACTCAGCCATCCTTACAATATGGTCAACATTTGACCCCAGTTACTCTCCAATTTTTTGTAGTGGAAGGGCATAATATCATTCAAGTTGCAGCCAGGAAAACCAGCCTTAATGAATCAAGTTAAGAAAATTAAAAAGGTAATCTTCTTTAGTGAATAATTCAGAGTCCCCTTCATTCAAAATTGATTCTGTCCTTAGATCCCTTGACCTTTAGATCTGATAGACAGAAGACTGTAGCACACTATAACTGCCCAGCAGATTATCTCCATCTGGATGTGTCAAAGACATCTCAAACTCTACATGTGTAAAACAGAACTCATTATTTTCCCCTTGAAACCCAAACATCTTCCTGACTTCTCTATTTCTGTCAAGAGCACCCCTATCCTTCCAATTACCCAGGCTCCCAACTTTTGAGCCATCTTTGACTCTGAACTCTACCTCATATCCCATATTCAATTAGTGTCCAAATATCATTGATTCTACTTCCACATCTCTAATAGATTTCTTCTCCACTTATAGGGTCATTATATGAATTCAGTCCCTTATCATCTCTTATCTAGACTATTGAGATGCTCCCCTAATTCATTTTTTCCATTCTTTGCCTTTCCAATCAATCCTCCATAACTACTGAATTGGTATTCCTGAAACAAAGTTTTGACCACATCCCTGCCTTACATAAAAATTTTCAGTGCTCCCTCTAGAAGAAAATACAAACTTCTTTATCATTTAAAGCCATGAACAATCTGGCTTCAACTTATCATTACAATATTACTCTCCCTCACCCACTCTGAATTCCAGCAAAACAATCTTACCTACTTTGCCTTGTTGTTGTTCAGTCATTTCAGTCAGGTTCTGCTCTTTGTGACCCCATTTGGGATTTTCTTGGCACAGATACTGGAGTGGTTTGCCATTTCCTCCTCCAGATCATTTTACAGATGATGAAACTGAGGCAAAGAGAGTTAAGTGACTTGCCCAGTGTCACACAACTAGTGAGTGTCTGAGACCAGATTTGAACTCAAGTTTTCCTGACTCCAGATCTGGCACTCCATCAACTGCTCCAACTTGCTGCCCTGTACTCAGCCTTGTATGTGACCTCATATGTTTATCTCCCAACTTTGTGCCTTTGTATAGGTGACATGTTCTCCGTACCTGAAAAGTATTATTTCCTTACATCCTCCTCTTGTAAGCTTTAGCTCCCATAAAGCCTCACCCTAAGTACTACTTTTTGCATGATGTCTTTTCTGATATATTATTTCTCCCTCCAGAAATTACTTTGCATTGATCTTGTATGTTTTTTGCGTTTATTTATTTATTTATACATATATTATTTCTTCCTAGTAGAATGTAAGCTCTGTGAGGGCAGGGGCTCTTTCATTTTTGTCCATATAACTACGGTGCTTGGCATATAAGAGGTAGTTAATAATTCAGTTTATGGAATTGACATTCATAAGATAACCCTTCATGCTCTCCTAAATATTCCCATTTCCTCCAATAGCTAATTCTCATATGATACCTATTTCAGATCTTTCACAATCCTGGTCACCTTCCTCCAGTTTGTATCATCAGAATTACTGAGAACATCTTATTAGTGGCTGCCCAACTTCTCCTTGGGAACTTTAGGCTATGGAATTCTACTCGGCATTTCTCTGAATTCTTTGAATTCTGCTCATCTGTATCTAGGGCACGTGCTAGACTATGAACAACTTTTTCTTTCACATTCATTTTGAATTCTAGGATAATATGGTTACTTCCTCCCAAGTTTCCACTCATTTCTAATTTGCTACACTTCAGTAACTGTAACTTCATTTTTTTAACTCAACAACTCAAGTAAACAAATATTTATTAATTATTACTACTATTTGAAAAATGAAATTATCATGGAGTCAAGTTAAGAATTGATCAGCATTTAAGAGAACTCTGGGATATGCCCATCTTCCTTCATACTATGTCATGCCTGCATATCAGGTTTTTGATCTTACTCCTGTAATCATCATCCATTTCCTGATTTTGGTAATGTGGTCTATAGTACACTCCTCCCATTTTATGACTTCTTTTTCTCCCTTGATTGATCCTCATTCAAATGTTCAATATCAGGCTTCTCCATCATTGGTTCATGATTTTTTCATGACTATACACTCATAATATATGCTATTCTATTGCACCCCATGTATATTCTATTCCTTTTGAATAAGGTTTTCCCTTCCGTAGCTATTTTATGAGCATGAAACATATACCATTAAGATTCAAAAATACCAATCAAGCTAATTTTATCTCCTTAACCTAGCATGTCTAGTTCATCCTGCTTATTACCCATACCCTGCACATTTGTATATATGCACATCTGAGTGCATCACTTTTTATTACTGCCCCTCATCTTGGATATTATTTCCTATAAATTACTAGTTTTCTCCTTTAATATTTACTTCTAATGAGGTACCTGATAATTTCTGTGGTACGTAGGTATAGATACACATATACATATGTATGCATATATATGTGCGTATACATATATATATATGTATATGTGTGTGTGTGTGTGTGTATACACACATAGTTTTTTCCCTCCCCCTCCCCTTTCAGTTTGTAGGCTTTTTATTAGATTTTTTCATCTCTCTCTTTCTCTCTCTTGATCTCTCTCTCGATCTCTCTCCCCTAGCACTCATTAGATACACTTCCTACCTGGCAAGGATCACATCATTTCTCTATTTTAAGCCATAGTTCAGAAATCCAGATCCTATTTTTAAACACAATCTTCTAAACCAATCTTTTGCTTCCCAAATCTGGATTTCTCCCTGTCCTTACTATATTTTAAGTTTCTTAAGGTCAGGGACCACATTTTATTTACCAGTGTTCTCACCTATTTCCCAACAGAGTACATTGAAATTGGGAATGCAAAGATCGTAGGACCCAGAATTAGAAGATTTTCCACAAAGTAAGGAAGTGGATCTTATTTCATCTTTATATTTGCTTGGGGTTGAGCACAGTTCCTTGAACTGTGTAGGAGCTTAAGAAATGTTTGCTGAATGTTGTTGAATAAATTTATTTAGTTGGAACAAGCCATGTTTAAGATGTTTCCAATAATTTGAGTCATTTCCTTCAGGAAAAGAAATCAAGCAAGCAAGTATAGTTTATTAAAGATACTGATGAAACCATCCTGAAAATCTCATGGGCTTTCTACTCACCTAGTGTTAATCATTCTATATTGCATTGCTGATTTCTGCTTTGAATAGAATCTTTTCTTTCTGATTCTGCTTACAACCAGCAGCTTAAAAGTGATGAATAAACCTTAGGACACCTGCATCTTTCATGTCCTGGTGTACATGTTTTGCACTTTTCTCAAGTCATTTTCCCCATTTCCCAGACGGTTGGTTGGCTATTAGTATCTTCATGGATACCCTAAGGAGAGGAGAGGAGAGGAGAGGAGAGGAGAGGAGAGGAGAGGAGAGGAGAGGAGAGGAGAGGAGAGGAGAGGAGAGGAGAGGAGAGGAGAGGAGAGAGATGCTCTTTCCTTCTCCTAATAGTGGTTCTCTTAGGGCCCTGGAATCCTCAGCTCCCTTCCAAATTTGGCATCCTTTCCCAATCAACATTCAGGCTCCAAACTAGCTTGTTATTTTTATACATAACACAAAAGTTTGTCTAATTCTTTCAGTCAATCACAATATATTTCCTTTCTGATATAATGTCTTTTTGTCCAATGATTAAAGCATTTTATTACTATCAAATTAACTAAAGACTTATTGGTACCTATTCTACACATTGACTTAATTAGCTCAAGTTGTGTGGTTCTTCTATGAGTACTCTGTCATATGACAAGAGTAATTACTATTTACCAGCTGGAAAACAGGTAGCCATATTTTAAAGGGATATTTCTTACTGGTTTCTTCATTTGAGCCATCCATTTGTATTGAATCATACATTTTCTTCTCAATAGAATCAATTTCATAACAGTTAGTGAATTTGGGGTACTCTTTCCTCAGGAATAAGCTGGTATCTACATTAAGCTTACGGCAAAGTGCCCACCATACTAAAGGGGCCATGTTAACTGGGGCATGGGATTCTGATACCCTGAAACTCTACATAGAGGTGACTGGGTGGTGCAGTGGATAGAAGACTAGTCCTAGAGTCAGGAAGACCTAAGTTCAAATCCAGCCTCAGACACTGTGCAACCCTGGTCAAGTCACTTAACCTCTGTCTTCCTTAGTTTCTTCAACTGTTGAATCAGGATAATAATAGCGCCTACCTTTCAGAGTTGTTGTGAGAATCTCATGAAACACTTTTTGGAAAGTGCTTAGTGCAGTATCTGGGCCATAGGAGGCAATTACTAAATACTTGTTTCCTTCCTTCTTTCCATATTGTTACAGCCCTTGGGAACAGGGAGCATGACATAGTCCCACCCTATGTTTTGACCATGAGTTGGAATTGGCATGCAAGAAAAGCATGCATATGATGAAAGTAGTAGAGGGAAGTAAATGGTGGGAGGTAATGACAGAATCATTGGCAACTCCTTTAGAGGGTAAATTATATTATTAAATAGAAAGGTAGAATTTCAATGACACAAAGGTTTGTGTTTTAGTTTTAGTTATTGGGTTATATTTTTTGTTCTTGCGTTAAAAACATTCAAATAGTTCCTTCCACAGAACATCAAAGTTGGGAACTCTGCTTTCTAATAAGGAAGATCGTTTCACTGGGGCATTTTCTGGGCATTTAGGAAGAGGATTTTTCTCTACTACCTTCTTTGCTAATTTGCTGCATAATTATATAGATTTCAGATGGAAAATTTTTAAAGAGAACTCGGACTATATCCATGAAACCTGTCCATATGACATACTGCCATGGGAAAAGCTTTTAAATTATGGAATTTATTGCCTCTATGTTTAGAAGCTTCATAAAGACAAAGAAATATGTTGTTTTGTACATTTATTCTTGACTTGACAAACCAACAAACTCATCCAATAAATAGTTTCTAAGCACCAAATAATGAGTAAGGTACTATGTTCGGGGATGTCAGTAAGAAAAACAAACTTTCTCAACAGAACTACAGATTAGTAGAGGATATAAGACATACATGAAACCAGGTGAAATTTAAGAAAAAGCACCAAATGGTTAGAAGCTTACAAGGAGGGAAAGACAGCATGTACTAGAAATCTTCTGTCTTGCTTTTGATCTCTTTATTCAGCTGGAATTAGTCTCGAAGTTATCAATGTTCTCTTTGGTGGGCAAAATGAAATGTTCCTTTCTCAGTCCTCATTGTTCTTGACTTATCAGGAGTTTTTGATTCTGTTAATCATCCTCTTCTTGATATTTTCTCTCCTCTCCTCTCCTCTCCTCTCCTCTCCTCTCCTCTCCTCTCCTCTCCTCTCCTCTCCTTTTCCCTTCCCTTCCCTTCCCTTCCCTTCCCTTCCCTTCCCTTCCCTTCCCTTCCCTTCCCTTCCCTTCCCTTCCCTTCCCTTCCCTTCCCTTCCCTTCCCTTCCCTTCCCTTCTCTTCTCCACTCTCTCTCTGCCTGTCTCTCTCTCTCTGTCTCTCTCTCTCTGTCTCTCTCTCTGTCTCTCTCTCTCTCTCTCTCTCTCTCTCTCTCTCTCTCTCTGTCTCTCTCTCTCTCTCTCTCTCTCTCTCTCTCTCTCTCTCTCCTGGTTTTACTCCTACACGTCATCCTCTTCTTGATATTTTCTCTTCTCTCCTCTCCTCTCCTCTCCTCTCCTCTCCTCTCCTCTCCTCTCCTCTCCTCTCCTCTCCTCTTCTCTCCTCTCCTCTCCTCTCCTTTTCCCTTCCCTTCCCTTCCCTTCCCTTCCCTTCCCTTCCCTTCCCTTCCCTTCCCTTCCCTTCCCTTCTCTTCTCCACTCTCTCTCTGCCTCTCTGTCTCTCTCTCTGTCTCTCTGTCTCTGTCTCTGTCTCTCTCTGTCTCTCTCTGTCTCTGTCTCTGTCTCTGTCTCTCTGTCTCTCACTCACTCTCTGTCTCTCTCTGTCTCTCTCTGTCTCTCTTTCTCTTTCTCTCTCTCTCTTCTGGTTTTACTCCTACACATCTGACCACTCAGTCTCCTTTCCTGGATCTTTCTCCAGTTTATGTTCACTGACTCTCAGTGTCCCCCAAGGCTCTGGCCTGGGCTCTCTTCTCTTCTTTATTTTTTATTTTTTTTTGTGCTTCTACAAAATTTATTTAAACAAATTAATGAAAGATTACAGTACTTTATTTTCTTATTAATTTTTTTTTATTTTTAGTTTACAACACACAGTTCTACATAATTTTGAGATCCAGATTTTCTCCCCTCCCTCCCCCCTCCCTCCCCAAGACGGCATGGAATCTCATATAACTACCATGTATAACTTCGCATTGAATTAATTTATACACTAGTCAAGTTGTGGAGAAGAATTATGACCAATGGAATGAATCGTGAGAAAGAAGAAACAGAACCAAAAAAAAAAAACCCAAAAACAAAAGAGAAGAAAAAAGGCAAGCATGAAGTACGCCTCAATCTGCATTCAAACTTCACAGTTCTTTCTCTGGATGAAGATAGCATTCTCCATTGTGAGTCCCCTGGAGCTGTCCTTGCACTTTACGTTGCTGAGAAGAGTGAAGTATGTCAGGGTTGGTCCTCATGGAATCCATATATCTGTGGTTGTGTACAGTGTTCTCCTGGCTATGCTCCACTCACTCAGCATTATGTCATGTAAGTTTTTCCAGGTTGTTACGAAGTCCGCATCATCCCCAATTCTTATGGCACAATAGTATTCCATTACCTTCATATGCCACAGCTTGTTCAGCCATTCCCCGATTGATGGGCATCCCTTTGATTTCCAATTCTTGGCTACCGCAAAAAGAGCCGCTATGAATATCCTTGTACATATGGGTTCTGTTCCCACTTGTGTGATTTCTTTGGGATACAACCCTAGAAGCGGTATTGCTGGGTCTCTTCTCTTCTTTATATTGTCTCTCTTAGTGTTCTCAGCAGTTCCATGGGTTCGATTTTCTTCTCTATGCAAACAATTCTCAGATTTAATTAACCAAATGGAACTTTCCCCTGACTTCCAGTCTTATATCACCAATTTCCAGTTGCACATCTTGGACTAGATATTGAGTACAAATCTCAAATTCAGGATATCCAAAACTAAATTCTCTTTCTAACTTCCCTATTACAGTCAAAGGCACCACCATATTCCCACTCAACGCAAAATCACAACCTAGGTGTCAGCCTTGATTCTTCTCTCACCCAATATACCCAATTTGTTGCAAAGGTCTGTCATTTCTTCCTTCATAACATCTCTTGTATGTATTCCCTTTTCTCCAAACACACAACTGCCACACTCACCAGGGTGAGGGCCCTTATCACTTCATGCCTGGACTATTGCAATACCCTTCTGGTTTTTCTCCCAACTTCAAGTTTTTCCACTTCAGTCTATCCTTTACTCAGCTGCCAAAGTGTTATTTATAAAGTGCTATTCTCACCATATCACACCCTTCCCCCAGCACACACACACTTAGTAAACTCCAGTAACTCCCTGTTATATATAAAAGCTTCTGTTTGGCTTTTAAAGCTCTCCATAGCCAAAGTGAATTTTTTCACTCTTCTCATACTTTACTCCCCTCTGTATACTCTGTGTCCTGATGATACTTACCTCCTTGAGTCTTCTTACACAAGAAATCCTATCTCCTGGATTTGCCTGCAGGAGAGAGAATTATAGGAAGAGAGAATATTGTGAGCAAAGACACAGAGGCAGAAAAGGATTGGATAGGTTAGTAGTAATTGGTTCACTCTGGCTAGAGTATAGAATGAATGAAATAGGAGATTCAGTTGGCACCCAATAACGGGAGTATTGAATGTTACATGAAGAAGTTTGGACATTATCTGGTAGGCAATGAAGGAACCATAGATGATTTATTTTTAGAAAGAAAATGACATGATCAGAACTATGCTTTAGGAAAATTAATACAGCAATAATAATGGGTTTCATTAGCCAAGGAATTCAGCACCTCAAGTAGGCCAACCCACAAGTTTTCTTGTCTTTGTCCATTAGACTGTAAGCTTCTTAGGAAATGGACTGCTTCCCCTTTGCTTTCGTATCCCCAGTACTTAGCACAGCACCTGGTACATAGAAGGTGCCTAATAAATGCTCATTGTCACTTCCAAGATGCTTCTAAACATCCTGCCTGCACTTTGACTGTCATCCTCACTCTCCTCATTCCCTTCCCATTGGAACCTTGGACTCTATCCCTGGACCCACCTGGGCTTTGATAGGTGAACTTTCAATTTATCTTGCCCAGAACTAGTCCTCCTTGCCAATTCCTGGCCCTTTCCGAACCAATCATCCACTCTCATGCCCTTTTTTGTCCCCCTCTCTGAATTCCCCTTTCTCCATTAAAACATAGGCTTTAAGAGGGAAGAGACTGTATTTCTTTCTTGTATTTGTATCTCCAGCTCTTTGCTCAGTGTCCTGCATACAAGTGCATTTATTAAATAAAGGCATTTACCAAATAAATATTTTACTCTTCACTCATTCTAACCCTCTCCTTACTTCACTATTCTCATTATTGGATAATAAATATTCTCTGCCCCCAAGACCTTTCTTGAGATTTTAAAACTTGTTAAAACCTAATAGATATTGTGCTCCATAGGCATAGTGTTTAAGAATAAAGATAACAACTCACATTTATATGATGCTTTAAGGTTTAAAACAATCCACGGTAAATGTAATTTATCATTATTTGTATTGAACAAATGAGAAAACTGAGGCTCAGAAAGATTTTTAAAATAAGTTTTTTTTATCAATGTCCAATTTTTACATCACCATAATTTTGCATAATATCCCTTTTTTCCACCCTCCCAGAGGCTTATCCCATGTGACGATTTTTTTTAAAAATAAGTGAAATTAGTATAGTTGATCAACACATTGACAAAGTCCGAAAATATGTGCAATGTACATATTGGTCACTTGTGGTGCTCTTATCTCTACAAAAGGGTGGGGTGATAATGCCTTCTCATATCTTTTTTCTGTTATGCCATGCTTATTATTTGTAATTTTGTGACATGAGCTTTTGATTTTTTGTATGGTTTGTTCCTTCTGGTTATACTGTTGTACTTGTATATATTGTTCCCTTATCTCTGTGTTCATGTACCACAACTTGTTTAGTAATTCTCCAATTAATGGGTATCTATTTTGTGTCCAATTCTTAGCTTTCACAAAAAAGTGCTGCTATAAATATTTTGTCTTACATGAGTACTTTCTTTTTATCAATGACTTCCTCGGGGAAGGCCTACTAGTGGAATCTCCGGGTCAAAGGTTGTGGAGGTTTTAGTCATTTTCTTTGCATAATTCCAATTTGTTTCCCAAAATGGTCATACTGATTCACAGATCTACTGATAATATAACAGTGTTCCAATCTTTCCACAAACCCTTTAACATTGACTTCCCATTTCTTCTCCCCTTTGCCAATTTGTAGGACATAAGGTGATACCTCATAGTTGTTTTGATATACATTTCACTAATTATAAATAATTTGAATCATTCTTTTATATGATTACTAACAATATTTTGCAACTATTCTTTTGAAAACTGTTCAATTTGGAATTATGCCCAAAGACTTATTAAACTGTGCATATCCATTGACCCAGCAATACCACTGTTGAGTCTGTATCCCAAGAAGATCAAAGAAAATGAAAAAAACTATATATACATATATAAAAATGTTTCTAGCAACACTTTTTGTGGTAGCAAAGAACTGGACTTTGGAAGGATACTTATGTATTGGGGAATGGGTTGAACAAGTTGTTGTATATGATTGTGATGGAATGCTATTGGGCTGTAAGAAATGACAAAAGGAATGGTTTCAGATGAACCTGGGAAGACTTATATGAACTGATTCAAAGTGAAGTGAGTAGAACCAGAAGAACATTGTACACAATAACAGCAATATTATAATGATGATCAACTGTGAAAGACTTAGTTACTCTGATCAATACAGTGATCCAAGACAATTCCAAAAAGACTCATGATGAAAAATGCTGATTAACTCTTGAGTGTGCAATGAATAATACTTTTTTCAATTTCTTTACTGTTCTTGTTTTTTTGTTTGTTTTTGCCACATGGCTAATATGTAAATAGTTTTACATGAATTTATGTGTATAATTGGTATCATATTACTTGCCTTCCCAATGAATGAGGGAGGTGCTGGAGGGAAGGAGAGAATTTAGAACTTAATTTTTAAAAAAGAACACTAAAAATAAATGATATACATATATCTCTATGTACATAGAGATATATGGATACACACACACACACACACACACACATATATGTGTGAGAGAGAGAACTGTTCATATGCTTTGACCACTTACATATTGAGGAATTGTTTTTGCCCATACAAACATATATGTACACATGTTAACTATTTCTATATCTTGGATAATAAATTCTTACTGAGAAATTTCATACTTTTTTGCATTTGACCAATTCACTTTTTATTCTAGGTGCAGAAGCTATACAGTTTAATATAATAGAAGTTATTGTCTATTTTATCTTTGGTAGTTGCCTAGATCCCTTGTTTGGTGAAGAATACATTTCCTACCCAGAGCTATGAAAGATATATGATCAACTTCTACTCTAATTTTTTTCTTATTGTGATTTTTAACATTAAGATCATGTATCCATTTAGAATGCATCATAGAATATGATATAAAGTATTCATCTAAGCCTAATTTCTGCCAGATATCATTCAAGTTTTCTCAAAAGTTTTTTTTAATCAAATACAGAGTTTTCTTAATTCATGTTTTCTGGTTTATCAAAAACTGGGCATTGAATTCCATTATTTCTAATTCTCCCTGTTCAGTCAGGTCTATTGATCTAGCTCTCAATATTATTATTTTTCTTTTTTGTTATTTATTTATTTAATATTTTTAGTTTTCAGCACTAATTTTCACAAGAGTTTGAATTACAGATTTTCTCCCCATTTCTCCCTTCCCCCCACTCCAAGATGGCATATATTCAGATTGCCCTATTCCCCAGTCAACCCTCCCTTCTGTCACCCCACTCAACCCCCTTTCCCTTACTTTCTTGTAGCTTTCTATGCCCCATTGCCTGTATACCTTATTTCCTAGTTACATGCAAAAACTTTTTTTTTGAACATCTGCTTTTAAAACTTTGAGTTCCAAATTCTCTCCCCTCTTCCCTTCCCACCCACCCTCCCTAAGTAGGCAACCAATTCAACATAGGCCACATATATATCTTTATGCAAAACCCTTCCACAATACCCATGTTGTGAAAGACTAACTATATTTTGCTCCTTCCTATCCTATTCCCCTTTATCCAATTTTCTCCCTTGACCCTGTCTCTTTTCAAAAGTGTTTGCTTTTGATTATCTCCTCCCCCTATCTGCCCCCCTTCAATCACCCCATGCCCTTTTTATCTCCTTCCTCCTTCTTTCCTGTGGGGTAAGATACCCAATTGAGTGTGTATGTTATTCCCTCCTCAGGTCAAATCCGATGAGAGCAAGATTCACTCATTCTCCATCACCTGCCCCCCCTTCCCTCCCAACAGAACTGCTTTCTCTTGCCACTTTTATGTGAGATAATTTACCCCATTCTATCTCTCCCTTTCTCTTTCTCCCTCCCTTAATATATTCTGCTCTCACCCCTTAATTTTATTTTATTTCTTTTAGATATCATCCCTTCATATTCAACTCACCCTGTGCCCTCTGTCTCTCTCTCTCTCTCTCTCTCTCTCTATATATATATATATATATGTATATTCCCTTCAACTACCCTGATACTGAGAAAGGTCTCATCAATTACATATATCATGTATCCATGTAGGAATGTAAACAAAACAGTTCAACTTTAGTAAGTCCCTTATGATTTCTCTTTGTTGTTTACCTTTTCATGCTTCTCTTGATTCTTGTGTTTGAAAGTCACATTTTCTATTCAGCTCTGGTCTTTTCACTGAGAAAGCTTGAAAGTCCTCTATTTTATTGAAAGTTCATATTTTGCCTTGGAGCATGATACTCAGTTTTGCTGGGTAGGTGATTCTTGGGTTTAATCCTAGCTCCATTGACCTCCAGAATATCATATTCCAAGCCCTTTGATCCTTTAATTGTAGAAGCTGCTAGATCTTGTGTTATTCCGGTTGGGTTTCCACATTACTCAGATTGTTTCTTTCTGGTTACTTACAGAATTTTCTCCTTGCTCTGGGAGCTCTGGAATTTGGCAACAATGTTCCTAGGAGTTTTCTTTTGGGGATCTTTTTCAGGAGGCAATTGGAGGATTCTTTCAATTTCTATTTTACCCTCTGGCTCTCGAATATCAGGGCAGTTCTCCTTGATAATTTCTTGAAAGATAATATCTAAGCCTTTGTTTTGATCATGGCTTTCAGGTAGTCCAATATTTTTTAAATTATCTCTCCTGGATCTATTTTCCAAGTCAGTTGTTTTTCCAGTGAGATATTTCACATTGTCTTCCATTTTTTCATTCCTTTGGTTCTGTTTTATAATGTCTTGATTTCTCATTTTTTTAATTTTTTAAGGTAATATTTTCCTCAGTGGTCTTTTGGACCTCCTTTTCCATTTGGCTAATTCTGCCTTTCAAGGCATTCTTATCCTCATTGGCTTTTTGGAGCTCTTTTGCCATTTGAGTTGGTCCATTTTTAAGGTGTTATTTTGTCCAGTATTTTTTGGGGTCTCCTTTAGCCAGTAATTGACTTCTTTTTCATGGTTTTCTAACATCACTCTCATTTCTCTTCCCAATTTTTCCTCTGCTTCTCTAACTTGCTTTTTCAACTCCCTTTTGAGCTCTTCCATGGTCTGAGACCAGTTCATGTTTTTCTTGGAGGCTTTTGATGTAGGCTCTTTGACTTTGTTGACTTCTTCTGGCTGTATGTTTTGGTCTTCTTTGTCACCAAAGAAAGATTCCAAAGTCTGAGTCTGAATCTGAGTTTGTTTTTGCTGCCTGTTCATGTTCCCAGCCAACTACTTGACCCTTGAGTTTTTGGTCGGGGTATGACTGTTTGTAGAGTAGAGAGTACTTTATCCCAAGCTTGAGGGGTTGTACTGTTGTTTTCAGAGCTATTTCTACACAGCAAGTTCGGCCACACCAGTGCTCCTCCCCCAAGAACAGCCAACCTGGACCTTACTCAGATCTTAAGCAGGCTCTTCACTCCTACTCTGATCCACCATGAAATTCCTCCTACCAGGTGGGCCTGGGGCCACAAGCAGCTGCAGCTGTAGCTCTGTAAGCAGCCTCAGAGTTGTACCACCTCCGTTGTCCCCGGGGAGGTAGCTGACTGTGAATTCCTTTCACTCTGTCCCTGCAGTTTTTTCCCACTAACCTTCTCTGTTGTCTTTGTTGTTTGTGGGTTGCTAGATCTGGTAACTGCCACAGCGAACTGATTCAGGGCGCTAAAGCCTGTTTCACCTGGCTCCCAGTCTGGTTGGTCTGGCTGCAGCCCAGGCTAGGCTCTGCTCCCCTCTGCTCCCAGCTGTGTTGCATAGACCTTACCCAGTGACCATCCAGGCTGTCTTGGGCTGGAGCCCTGCTTCCCTTTGCTAATCTGTGTATTCTGCAGCTCTAGGATTTGTTCAGAGCCATTTTTATAGGTTTTTGGAGGGACCTGGTGGGGAGCTCATGCAAGTCCCTGCTTTCCAGCTGCCGTCTTGGCTCCGCTCCTCCCCTCAATATTATGTTTAACCAGTATCACATAGTTTTGATGACTGCTGCTTATAATATAGTTTAAAGTTTAGGAGTGCTATTCCCCATTCATCTCTGCATTTTTTCATCTTTTCCCTTGATATTTTAAATTTTTTATTTTTCCAAATGAATTTTGATATTGTTTTATTAATTTAATTTTTTGATACTTTGGCACAGCTAAATTACATTTGGTAGTAGTATTGTCATTTCTACTATATTCATATGGCACAGCCATGAACATTAAAAATTTCTCCAGCTATTTATTTTGTTAGTTACTTCTTCAAAAAGCATGTCATTGAATCTGTACAAGTATTTTGTGAACTTTGTTAGATTGATCCCCAAATAGTTTATTCATTTTGCAGTTTTCAGAATTGGATTTCTATTTCTATTATTGCCCCCTGGATTTTATTATTATTACATAGAAATTCTGTTCATTTTTGAGGGATGATTTTGTAGCTTGCAACTTTAAGCTATAAATTATCATTGGTGATTCTCTAGAATTTTCTAAGTAAACCATCATATCCTTGGCAAATATGGATAGATTTATCTCTCCTCAACTTATATTCTACACCTTTAATTTTTCCATTGTTATTACTATTGCTAGTATTTCTAGAATGATATAAAATAATAGTAGGGAAAATAGACAACCTTCATTCATGTCCACAGTTAAGGGAAAAGTTCCCTTAGATCCCCACTATATATGGAGTTCGTACTTTTGGTTTCACACAGATGCTTTTATATTTAAAAAGTTTTTTCTCTATGCCCATATTTTGCAGGATTTTTATGATCTACATGTATTGATATAGTGATATGGTTTTGGATGTTTTTGTTTTTAATACAATTATGTTTATTGTTTTCCTAATGTTGTACCATCCTTGCATCCCTAGTATACATCCAACTTGGTCATGATGAATGACTTTTTGGATGAATCACTGTAATCTGTTTGACAGGGTTTTATTTAAAATTTTTGAATTAAAATTCTTAATGATATTGGTCTATAATTCTTTTCCTGTGTTTTATCCTTCCTGGTTTAGTTGTAAGGGCTATATTTTTTCTCCTAAAAGGAGTCTGGCAGTCTTTCTCAACTTTTGAGAATAATATATGTAATAGCAGTAATGATTGTTCTTTAAAATTTTGAAAGAATTCTGTGAATCCACCAGGACCAAGAGTTTGTTCCTTTGGTACAGCTAGTTCTTTTTCTGAGACTGGATTATTTAAGATCTCTATTTGGTCTTGTTATTTTGTGCATTTTATATGTTTGATGGTATTATCTTATATCTTTTGTGTTTTCAGTATTGTTGATAATTCTTTTGTTTTTTTATGATTTTAATATGATTTTACTTTGTTAATTTGCTGGGGTTTTTTGGTTTGATTTTCTGCCCTCTTCTTTTTAATCAGATTGGTAAAAGGTTTATCAATTTTATTAGTCTTTCAAAGAGCCAGCTTTTAGCTTTATTCATTATTTCTATGGTTTCTTTGTTTTCTGGTTCTCCTCTAATTTTTAATATCTCCTCTTTTGTGGTGATTTTAGGTTTGTTTATTTGTTTTGGCTTTCTAGTTTTTAAAGTTCATGTGCAATTCATTAGTCCTCTAATTTTCTCTTTTGTTAATATAAGTTTGTAGGGAGCTGATCTCCACCCCAAAATATGAAGATTAATTTAGCTCCCATAAATTTCAATTGTTGTTCCATCATTACAATTTCTCTCAAATAATTATTAATTATTTCTTTGATTTGTTCTTTAACCGACTCACTCATTTAGAATTTCATTTTTCATCTCCATTTGGGTTCATGACTTTGAGGGTCCTCCCTGTACTGATTGTTATTTTTAGTGCTTTATGGTCTGTAAAGGATATATTTACTATTTCTGCTTTTTTACATTTGTTTGCTATCTTTTTACCCTAATATGTGGTAATTTTTTTAATAAAAGTTCCACATGCTGAGAAACACATATATTCTGTAGCAGTCCTGTTTATAACATACCATATGTCTTGTAAATCTTTTACCTTTTTCCAGAAATTTGTTCAATTCTATATTTTTTCCCTTTGTTCACCTTTCTGTTAGTCTTGTCCAGAACTGAGAGACATTGAAATCTCCTGTTATTATTTTATTGCTATATCTCCCTATAGTTCAATTATTTTTTGATTTATGAATTTGGATTATGAGGTAATTGGAGCATACAAGTTTCATGTTGCTATTGGCTTGTTCTCTATGGTTCCTTTCAGCATAATGCAGTTTCCTTGTTTCTCTTCTTATGTTGTGAATGTTTGTTTTTGCTTTTTCTAAGAGCATGAGGCAACACCTACTTTTTTTGATTGGCTTGATACATAATAAATTTTCTTCTTGTCTCTCATTTTCATTGTATTCCTTTGTTTTTAGATGTATTTCTTGTAAGCAACAGATTGTGGGGTTTTGTTTCTTTTCCAAATTGTCATTCTTTTTCATTTATCAGATTGTTTAACCCATTCACTTTTAAAGTTATAAGAGTTAGATTACTGTTTGCCTCTGTTTTCTCCAAATTAGGATTTTTTAAAAAAAATCTATAAACACAATACTATCTTGATTCAGGTATTCTAGCTTAATCTGTTTTAAGGCAATCTTATTCACATGGTTGTTTTCCCCTTATACTCAAGGCCCACCCCTACCACCTTCTCTTGTTTTGGAGTTCTGTTTAATTTATTCAGGGAAATGTTGTTAATACTGTATAGCATCCCCTTGAGATTACATAAGAGCCCTTTTTCCTGTCTCCAGCCCCCACCTCACTTCAGAACAGGTATAGATATTTTCTGAGTACTTTTCATCAACCATGATTACTCTCTTATTTCACTGCTAAGATAGAAATCTATCTATCTTCACAGCATAATGAAGACTACCACCACAGCCACCAGTTCTGCAGGGTTGGAGGGCTGCCATTCATGTCTGGCATGGGTCTGCCTCCTATTTGTGTCTGCTTTGGTCCAAAAAAGCTGCATCTTCTTTGCCTTCCTGAGCACCCGAGCATCAATGTCTTGACAACTGGAATAATTGTGGCAGAAACAGCAGCAACAGAGATGGACTAGCTAAGAGGGGAAAAAAAGAACCTACTTGGCATTTACCCAGCTGTACTCAGTGGAGGTTAAATGTAAAATAGCTAATGATCAGCCTTGTTGCAAAGGTCACCAATTTGCCTCAAATACTATCTTCTCAACTGATTGCAATCATTCTATGATTCTTTATTACTTAACATTTCCTTTGTGGTGTGGGAATAAAACTGTCCTTTCCATGCTTGATTCATGTTTGTGGTCTGGATATTTTTTTCTTGCCCCCTCCTGCTGTCCTGGGGAGAACTCTTAGACTAAACCCAAAAATAGAATTGTTCCTTGTGATTCTGAGGTGGGAATGGAGTTGAATAACAGGCATTCCAGTCTCTCTATTTAAGAGACAGACAACTCCAGAGCAATGAAACAAGGGCAAATGGAGTGGTCAGGGAAAAGACAGGACTGCTGTGCTACAAACTACATAGGAGGGATTGAAGGAGAGGGAGACACTGAGTCAGGGAGATGAGGTGGGAGGTGTTGGGAGGGTCCATGAAAATGAGGGCCTGAGCAAGAGTGGAAAAAAATTAACATGTATTTAGAGACTTGTATCATAGACAAATACTGGGTCCTAGGACATGTATTTGCATGTATTTAGTGACAAATGACAAAACAAGGCAGACTGAATGTGAGGAGAAAGGAATGAGTGAAAGACAACATGAAATGTTTCAAGTATGGGTGATTAGGATGTAGTGTTCCTGCTGATAATTCTCTGTTTTGTTTTCAAAGCCCTTCACACAATCTAGGCCCCTTCCTATTTTGCTAGTTTTCTTACACTTTACTTCCCTCTATGTACTATATTATGATCTAGTAAAACTGGCCTCCTTGTTGCTCCTCCCACATGGCATTCCATCTCCCCACTGTGTCTTTTCACCAGATGTCTCATGTCTGGAAGGTTCTTCCTTCTCATCTACAACTCCTGATTTTCCAGGTTTCCATCAAGCCTCAGCTAAACCCTACTTTCTGCAGAAAATCTTTCCTTTCCTAGTTCTGTCCAATGCTAGTGACCTTATTTCTCCAATTTACCCTGTATATATCTCCTGTTTACATAGTTATTTTTGTCATCTCTCTCATTAAAATGTGAGTTCCTTAATGGTAGGGACTGTTTTTTGGCCTTCGTTATATCTGCAGTGCCTATTAGCATAGTGACTGGCACATGGTAAACACTTAATAAATGCTTGTTTACTTGACAGGCAAAAGTTAAGAGAAGAAACAGGTTTGGGGGTTAAAAATGATGTATTTGGTTTTGGACATGTTGAATGTGAAGGGCTAGTGGCATATTTAGGAGACAGGAATTTAGAAGCAGAGTTCAGAAGAGAGTTTGAGGCTGAGGATATAAATTTGGGAATCATATGCCTAGAGGTAATAAATCAAACCCATAAGAGCTAATGAAATTGCCAAGGGAGAAAGGGAAGAGAGAAGAGGAGAGGAGAAGGCCAAAAATAGGACCCTAGAAAAAGAGGAGCTGAGGATACAGACAGAAAAAAAGCAGCCAGGAAAAAAAGTCCAAAGTTATAGAGAAAGAATAACTTTTTAAAGGAAGGGTGGCCCACAATGTCAGATGCCACAGAGCAGTAAAAAGTGTAAAAGGAGGGCTAAGAAAAGGCCAATGGATTTGGAGGTCGTTGGTAGACTTTGAGGGAACTACTTTAATAGAATTCTGAGAAAGGGAACCAGACCGAAAGGGGTTTAGGAGCAAATATGTGATGAGGAAGAAGGAGAGAAAATGTAAAGATTCTACTTATTAGGATTTTGATGAGAGAGAGAGAGAGAGAGAGAGAGAGAGAGAGAGAGAGAGAGACAAAGTGACAGAGAGAGACAAAGCGACAGAGAGAGAGAGAGAGAGAGAGAGAGAGAGAAATATTTTTTTGAAGCAAGAGAGAGAGTAAGATGAAAGGGAAATTTGTTTTTAAAATTCTATAGCTCATGTTCTCAAAATAGTTCTAGACTCACACAACCCAGGTTGAAATTCAGAAGCTTCTTATTTTTAAAATCATCTCTCTGGCTTATATTTTTGCCTCCATCCAGATAATTAGGAATTTCTGAAGTTAACATAGGTCACTCTTTTATAGACCCAGGCTAGGAACAATATTGAAATAATGAGGTATTTATTGAATAATTGAATGAGCAAAAAACATTGATTAATCCACAGTAAAGCAATAAAATACAGTGATTGAAAACATCTTGATATAGCTATTTAGGCTCTGGGATATCCTTATTCCAATTCCCACTTTCATAGACAAATATTGGGTCCTAGGACAGATCTGCATATCCATCTTCAAGGTTCTAGGGCTACCTTTGAGGAGTCAAGATGATATTCTAATGCCATATGCTTAAGCCCCAACTAATGTACTTGTTCTCCAAGATTATCAATTGAAAAATCAATTTAATCAGCCAACCTTACATAGCTTTTTGAAGAGGTATTTTCTAAGGTGATACAATAATAACTGTTGATATAAAACATTCCCTCCCCGCTTCCAAAGTCTGTGACACACTCTCCCACAATTACATACAGATTCTAGGGGAAAGTGGGTTCAAACTTAAATAGCGATATTGACAAGGGATAATTCATAGTTTTGGGTTACTAAAATCCTTTTGTCCAATTTTGGGTTACTTAAGCTCATGATGAATTTGTATCCAGTCTGACTTTAATTCTCAGTGCAGACACTGCTTCTAGCTAATCCAGTGATGCTGCCAGACTCTGATGGGAAGTACAATATCTTCTGGACTCTTCAAAGTTCAAAGTTCTTTCACCAGGCAATGGGTTGAAGGTCAGGGGAAAGCCAAGGCCAATGTGAAGTGCTTCCCCCTCCAATGACTTCTTTTGGGGAGGTTTAGAAGGAACACTCTCTCCTCATTTACCACTCACTGGAATCTCTACTTCCTATTCCACCTAGTTCACAAGACCCATAAGGCATGCCAAAATCCCTCAGTCAATTGGAACAGACTTCCTATTTGGTGGCATTTCAAATGGCTTTCAAAGACTTTTTATGTTTAATCTAAATTTTTTGATTAATTGGTGCGGTGGTTTCAACCACATCATTAGACTGGTGAGTTCAGTCATATCTCCTTTCACCCGTCCCCTAGAATAATTTGGTCTCCTCCAAAGACTCATAACTCTTAACAGGGAAGACTATGACTAAGTCTCTACAGCTGAAGTGGGAGGTTGGAAATGTTAGTGCATACAGCTCCTGCATGTCCATTAATAAATCTAGCTGGTTTCTGCCATGTTGCATTAGGCTGGATGTCTTTTGTCATTGTTCTGCTTACCTCAGCTGTACTTGTTATTTGGCAAAAAGTGTAAAACCACCAGTGCAACTGTTACCTTTCCTTGGAGGTAGTCATCGCCATACACATTCACTCTTTTTTCTCTCCAAGAAGTTTCCATTTCTCTCTACCAACCAATGGTTGTGTCAAGGGCATATGAACTCATGGCTATTGTTGACCTATGTATGTCAATACATGCTTGAGCTTTGAGCCCAGGCATGCTGGAAAATGCTATTCTCTCCTTATAGGACACAACTGATATAACGAGAGACCGATGCATATTTCTAGACAAAAAGGAAGTAAAAGCACATTGAATAAGATCAAAGATGAATGAAGAGAGGAGATAATTAATGAAACAACATGCCAAAAATGAGTGAATGGGATCAATGGTCTTGGAAAGATAGAAGGATACTTCTTCTGGGACAAAAAGAAAAGGTAGGAAAAGGGAGCAGTTTTGGAGATAAAGGCTGGATCTCAAGGAGGTAAAATAATCTACAGAGAATGGAGGGGGACGAGTTGAGAGGGACTCATATTGAAATGGTTATTTCATGTGAAAGTATACTTCGTGTGGACTTCATATGAAAGTGAAAGAAGCTATTTATGCCTCTTATTAAAATTCTAAAGTGTTTCCTTTGGCTTAGAACCAGTTACCTCTTTGTCTAATATATAGATATGGTGATGGTCATATGTTCCCTTCAACCATAATTCTGTCATACAATCAGAAGCCTGGAGGACCTAGAAAGATCATCCATTCTTAAATAAGTCCATTCTTAATTTTCTCTTCCCAACTCCCACCCAGGGGCCAAACTACATTTAGACCATTTCTTAAAGAATGACATTGAGGCTTTAAACTCAGACTAATAAAGGCACAGAATATTAATTCTGAGAAGACATTATAAGACAAGTCCACTAGGGAGGTGAGAATGAGCAAAGATTTAAAATTCCCTCCAGTTACAACCCCCCTATCCCTTTTGCCAACTGTGACTGACACATAGAAAGATGAGGAATTATTTTCTAGCTTTGAAAATAGTAAAAAAAGAAGCATGACTTTCCAGTCTCTTTTTTATAGTTACTAATCAACATAAGAGAAAAGAAATTAATGCCATGACTTTGGGGGAAATACAGTTTTAGGTTTAGAGTCAACAAATGAATGTGACAACTAGCAAAATTGCCTAATAGTTGTCATGAAGACTGACAAAGCTACATGGATGTTCCATCCTGATCCTTCGGGGATGGGAACATTTCAGTGTGACTCCATGGTCCAACACTGATGCTTAATGTGGCAGGTTTGGGAACTACACTTTACATTAGGTAACCCAAATGTGCCAACTAAACTTATAAGAGATTGATTTGTAAGCCACAAATGCCAGTTTATTAATTTTCCATGGATGATTAACTGGGCTGAGAACTAGTACTAATTACCTTCAGATAACACTCTTTATGAGTGTATCCACTCAGAAATTCACTTTAGAATCAAGAGGTTATTAAGTGAGCATAGTATTAGAGCTAAGGCAAATGGATATTCTTAAACCACTATAAATAATTGAGGAATTATGGGGACATGGGCACATTGATGCATTGTTGGTGGAATTGTGGATGGGTCCAATCATTCTGGAAATCAATTTGGAGTTATGAATAAAAATTACTAGAGCGTGCCTAGTCTTTGACCCGAACATACTACCACTAGGCTATACTCCAAAGACACCACAGATCAAAAATATTTATAGCAGATCCTTTTTTGTGGTGTCTAAAAAATAAACAAACTGGGAACTAAGGGGATGCTCATCAGTTGAGTAATAACTGAATAAATTCTAGTGTATAAATTTATGGAAATTTATGGTGCTGTAAGAAATGAGAAAAAAAGACAGTTTCAAAGAGGCATCACTTGTAGGAGCTAATGAAGAGGGAAGTGACAAGAACCAGAAGGACAATTAATACTAAAATATCAGTATTGTAAAAATAAACAATTTTAAAAGAATTAAGAACTGTGATCAATTGAATAATTAATCATGATTCCAATGGAATGATTAAGAAGAATGTTTCTTACCTCATGACAGAGAAATAGGACTAATAAGCAAAATAACAAAACTGTACTTACATGAGAGAAGGTTCTGTAGTGTACATATATGATAGAAGCATTTTTTTTTGGGAGGAGATGGTCATGTTTGCCCATTTTATGGGTGTGAGGAAGAAGCTCAGAATTGTTTGAATTTGCATTTATCTAATTACTAGTGACTCCTAGTGATAGGAACTTTTTTTTAAAAAAAATGTATAGCTATAGGCAGCCAGTTTTTTTTTTCCTTTGAGAATTATCTATTCATATCTTTAGACCATTTGTCAACTGGGGAATAGCTTTTTTATTATTATAAATTCAGATCAGTTCTTTATACGAGGAAGTGAGACTATCACAGAAACTTGGGGCAAAGATCTTCTCTCCAGTTAATTGTTTCTCTTCTAATCATAAACTGCACAGTATTGTTCTTGCAGTGTTTGTTTCTGCAAAAAACCTTTATAATTTTGTGAAATTGAAATTATCCATTTTAGTTTCTATGATCTTCTCCATCTCGTTTGGTGATGCTACTTCCTCATCCACAGATATGTTATGTAATTTCTTCCTTGTTTCTCTAATTGTTTATGAGGTGACCCTTGGAGCATCATTGGGCCAGGAGTGGGTGATCCTTCCAACATGGGAGGAAGGCTTTGTAAAAAACAAAAAAAAAAATAGGGAGGGTGAAGAAGATGTAGGTGAAATTTTCTCTCTCTGTTCAGGCACCCCTGTCCCATCCCATCTTTTGGCTCTCAGAATTTCCACCAGCTGATCTCCATGCCTGGTATGATTTCACTTTTCCTCTCCACCTCCTGGCTTCCTTCAAGTCCCATTTAACATTTCAACTTCTCCAGGAAATCTTTCCCAATTTCCTCTTAATTCCCCTTCTTCTCTATTGATTATTTTCTATTTATTCTATATATTGTTTGTTGGCACATACTTGTTTGTGTGTTGTCTCCCCCATTGGATTGTCAGCTCTTTCAGGATACTATCTTTTGCCTTTTTTATGTCCACAGCACTGAGCACATGGTAGACACTTGGTAAATGCTCATTGACTGACTGGATGACCTCTAAGGTCTCTTCCAACTCTAAATCTCTGGTGTTGTGCTGTCGTATCATCCGCAAGACACCCAGAGGTTTCCCCATTGGCTCTGTTTTTGTTACCAATGAAAAAAAAAGAAAAAGAAAAATAAACAATAAATGTGCAACTCCTTCTCTCTTTCCGCGTATGAACTGGGAGAAGAAACCAGGTTATGCTGGAATTAATTCCATTATGGTTGAGAGCACAGAATATTCTCTCCGCCCCCCACCCCTGTAGCTTGTGATTTCTGAGTTACCATTCAGCATGTCATCTGTTCTTCCATTCTCACAGAGAGGACCATCCCTCTTCTCTGTGTGTGGCTCTGTTTCTTTTTTCCTGTCTCATGATTCTTCCCTCAACACATTCAATTCAAGACCCCACCAGGACTACCATTCTGAGATGATCATTTCAAAAGCATAATGATCCAATGTGCCATATAGCACCTCTTCTCTTACTTTCTGACTTGTCATCAACCGCCTCCCCCCCCCCACCCCCCCCCCCCCCCCCCCCCCCCCCGCCAATCCAAAACAAAACAAAATAAGGCTATTTGGATGACATTCTTTCAATGAGTCCTCCTAACTCCTGCTTGTGTGCAGTGCATATGCTCACTCAACTCTGAGTGCTGTCTCTCTTGACCTCATCAGGGCCCTTGGATGCTTTCAGTCAGTAGAACTGCAGGGTTAACCTCTGTCCCAGAAAGACAGCTCCTTATCTTTCTTTACCGTCCAGGCTCTTCTGTGAACCACTTGTGGCATGTGAAAATATCACTATTGAGCCACATGAGACACAAGCTTGGATGGGAAAACAAAAACAAAAAAAAAGAGTCAGTGGCCAGGAAAGCCTTCCCCCACCAGGCAGTAGCTACACACAGCCAAGGAAGCCCCGAAAACCTGATTTGTAGCAATGTCATTTTCTCCTGCATTTAACAGACCTCTTTCCATGAGCAGAGAGCTCAAGATGGCTTATTAACACGAGCGATTTTAGCACTTCCTTCCTTATGCCATAACAGCCCCTTCTGTAAGGTTTCTCGTTAAGAGACGAGTGGCAGATATTGACAGACTGCAGAACGGGGCTGTGGGCTTCACTCATTAATTATACCCAATGGATTTGATCCAGCCTGAGATCTATCTCAATATGTTTAAAGCAAAAAAAGTTATTTTAGATCTCTTGTTCTTGTTCTTTTCTTGAAATAGACATTTTCCTTTTTTAAAAAATTTTTTCCACTTAACAGACATTTATTTTCTCTCCCTGCTATTCCCCCTTCCCTCTCCACAATTAAACAACAAGAAAGCAAATACACATAGTGAAGAAAAAGAAATTCCTGCATTGGCCATGTCCAAAATTATGTCTTATTCTGCATTCTGGATCCATCACCTTTTTATTTGGAGGTGGGTAGGGTACTTCATCTTCTAGTTGGTTATTGAACAGAATTCTAAAGTCTTTCAAAGTTGCTTTTCTTTATAATGTTGCTGTCTTTGTATAATTTTTCTGCTCACTGAAGTGGACATTTTCAAAAGAATCACTTCAATCTTGCAAAAACGACTCTGTTATATCCCTAGGTTATGAGCTCAGATTATGAAAAGTGAGAACCATCAGCTTTTATTTTTCCTAAGCACATAAGAAATACTCCAGTTGGTTGCCCTGCCCCCCTCTCATTGGGAACAGGAAAGAGTCAACTCCTGTTTCTCGTGCCACCTCACATATCATGCCTGATGAAGTCAAATGCTTCCCTTCTTGCCCGCTGGGGCTGAGTTTTAAAGACCTGATTAATGTGAAACTGGCTTAAGCCTCCAGGTCACAAAGGTGCCCTGGGTCTCCCTTATGTTTTTTATGATGGTAAAGGCCTGGGTGAGTTTGGCTCAAGGTTTAATGTCAGAACTATAAGCACTGGGAGGGTTTTGTGACCACTTTCCACTGATCTCCCCCACTCCTACCCCATTTCCCCAAGAGTTCAGGAGCGTGGCAATAGTAATCCAGGATCTAGTCTGTTAGTTTGTCTGAGGCCATGAGATCCTCTAACAGACACTGTTAGGAAGTGTCTAATCAAAGTCTTGGGCTGAGACCCTATGTGCCTAGGCAGGCATTTCCTCCGATTTCTTCACCCTTGTGCTGCTAGAGAGATTGGAGAACCTCGTCAAACCCTCAGTAGCCTGGATTTTGTGACTTCAAACTTGTGCTGGTAGGGAGGGTCACTTTTCCTTACTTGTCTCCCCACACACATATGTACACACCGCAGGTTCAAACATCCTCCACCCAACTGCACCACTAATGGGGTAGTTAGTGGTTTAAAGGTGTTGATACATGCAGCAGTGGGGATTGTTTAGTCACACCATCCATGCTGGGCTAGGGTTGGTGAGCAGGCAGGCCCCCTCAAGGCCTCTTAGCTATCCATACTGGCCAACTACAGCTTAATCTGACAAGGATAATGTGCAGAATGTAAATATTACCATTTGTTGCATGTCATCTCAGATCAGACGCTAATTTGCAAATGTAATTTATCATGTCTAAAGAAAACCAAAATGACAGCTTTGACCAGTATTTGGTATCTTTGTGTTAACAATAACTCATTTCTGATTGTTATTGTTACAGGCAGAGACCGTGTCTCAACATGTTCTGAGAGAAGCACGTGCCATCCATTCTGTTGGTCGCTCTGCCAAGATCTCTTTTCCATTATCTTCCAAAACATTTCCCTTCTTTTCCCTGCTATTTTTGTGGCACGTGAGAAGTAAATGTTCCAAAGACTTTCCAAAACCTAGGGTCTAGACTGAAAAAATGCTGGGTGGGCTTATATCTGACAGTTGATAAAGCCATTTAATTGAAGTTGGGTCTCAGTTATGGTGCTCCTCCCCACATATGATGGTGGATAGATTTGTTTTTAGCCAAATTAAAGGACCAGAGTGACTAAATTGCCGAAAGGATGAGTAAAGCCAGATGCAGATGGCCCTGGACATGTTTATTTGTGGCACTACACTTCAAAGGAGATAGCCTGGTATGGTAGAAAGTCAATTCAATCCTACAAATACTTAAATGCCCACTGTATGTGAGGCACTTACACAGGGCACCACAGAAATAAAGACAAAAACAATTGTACATTCTTCTGAGTGAGAAAAAAACAGGCACACAAGTATTATTATTGAATAGTGCCTGACCTCTCATGACCCCATTCTTGGCAAAGGTATTGGAGGGGTTTTGCCACTTCCTTTTCCAGCTCATTTTACAGATGAGGAAACCAAGGCAAACAGAGGCAAGTGACTTGTAGAGGGTCACACAACTAGTAAGTGTCTGAGACCAGATTTGAACACATAGAGAAGACTCTTCCTGAGTCCAGGCCCAGCACTCTGTCTGCTGTGCCATCTAGCTGCCCTAGGTACATAAATACAAAAATTCAAAGTAATACAAGTGATTTCAGGAGGGAGCCTTTATTAACAACTTGAAAGAGAAGAATTCCAGAAAGGTTTTGCATTGAGAATGGCACCTGAGTTACCTTTTGATGGCAGAAAGGGTTTTTCAGAGGCAGGGGTCAGAAGAGAGTGGGTTCCAAGCAGGGGGAACCACTGGTACAAAGGTACATAGGGGTGAGAGATTGAATGTCTAATGTGAAGAGCAGCTAGCACATCACTTTAACTGGAGCAGAGAGTATACGAGAGAAAAGATGCGGGGTTAGGGAATGGGCCTGTGTTGTCATTGGTGAAGGAAACTTTTTGTACCAGTGCAGGTCACATAAAAAAGAATTATATGAAATGCAACTGGGAAGAGCAGGTTGGCAGCCAGGGTTTTAAATGCTGAAGTAGAGATTTTATACTTTGTCATGGAGGCACTATTATGCTTATAGTAATAGTAGTTTGGAAGTAGTGTATTTTGGGTCACAAGATGTGGTTTCACAGATGCTGTCTCTGCTGCTAACTACTTATATGATCTTAGGTAAATTACTTCATCTTTCTGTGCTTCTCTCTTAATCTGTAAATCTCGTCATCAGAAGGCTAGACCATATTATTGCTAAGGTGTCATCCAGTTCCAGAGCTTAACCTACCCATAGGCTTGCCAATAAGCCCCATTTTCCAATGGAACAGAGATCTTTATAGTCTATCCTATCTGGGATGTGGAGATTCAAACACTAATTCTGTCACAGAAGCAAAAAACATCTGTGCTGAGAGGGTTTCCCATTGGTTTGTGGTTTTTTCCTTCTTTCTCCCAGGACTTTGAGGGTTGGTTGAAAGAGTTTCCCCTAACAGGCTCATGATCTGTTTGATCTTCCCTAAGACTACTGAAATCCATTGACAAACAAGCCCATGGAAGAACCAATGTCTCCTTGCATATGTGAAAGTCATCCAGATTGATGTCAGTAAATCATAAGAGGAGAAAAATCTCTCTCCTTCCCATCATGGACAGTACTCAGTTTAAAGGGGAGACCAGCCAATTCTAGTAAAAAAACTAAATTTAAATTAAAAAAAAAAGACTTTTCAGGGAAGAAAAAAAAATTCTGCCTAATCTTTTTGCCTTATCCTTCATATGAACAAATAGAGAAGTTGAAATAAGCCCAGCTGGAAGGGCTGGGCTTTTGTTTATCTTTCCCTAGAAACAATGCTCCATCATGGGTCTCTCATCGGGCCCTGGGTTTCTCCAAGTGCTGAATGGAGCAAGGGATAGAACTATGGAGGTGAGCCAGAGTCAGCTATTTCCTATAGAGATCACACTTTGTGTTCTTTGAATTTAAAAGCTCAGACAGCTGCTTTGATTCAATGGAGCTAACTTTCTAAGATTTCCCTGACCTCTACTTAAACCAGTTTTGAGGCAGATTTCTTGTGTCATCGCCTGAAGAACTCCAAGGAGGAAGATGAATTAATCATAATAGCGCTAAAACATTAAGAAGTCAGTAATCCAGATGAAACATTCCTGGGTGAAAATTACCCCCATGGTAACCTCAGGAATCAAAAGGACTGATCACTGTACAAGGAGTCAAGACGTCTTCTTTGGTTATTGTGTTAATTTTTTTTTAACCCAGGCAAGGTCACCTGACTGTTATGGGTCTTAGTTATTCCATCTGTAAATTGGGTGCATTCATTTGCCACAAGACAATTTGTGTAAGGCTTTTGCTGATACAGGAAAAAAAATTTATGTATACAAGACACTAACTGAAGCACTCAAAGGAGTGCTCTCATTTTGGGGGGTCTGGACTGATGATTTCACCAAAACTGAGAACTTCCTTTGTGGAGACTCCCACTAAAGATGCATATTGGCAACACATTGGTAACATTCATGTAACCCAAGGCTGAAAGACAATTTGCATAAGACTCATTTCTTTGGTGGAGATCGATTACTGAATGCTCCAGGCCTTTATGAGGGGCAGAATTTAAGAGAAGAGAGATCTTGGTGTTCTGGCTTCCAATTCGAGAAAGAAGACACAAGGTTTCATATTTCAGATTATCTTCTGAGTCATGGTCTTGTTCCCTCTGTCTCTGTCTCTGTCTCTCTCTGCCTCTCTGCCTCCCTCTCTTTCTCTCTGTGTGTCTCTGTCTGTGTTTCTGTCTGTCTCTCTGTCTCTCTCCCTCTCTTTCTATCTCTGTCTGTCTCTGCCTGTCTCTCTCTATCTCTGTCTGTGTGTGTCTCCTACTCTCTGAATCGGTCTGTCTCTCTCTGCCTTTCTCTGTCTCTGTCTCTCTCTGTCTCTCCCTTTGTCTCTCTCTGTGTCTCCCTCTCTTTGTCTCTGTCTGTTTCTCTGTCTGTCTCTGTCCGTCTGTCTGTCTTTATATCTCTCTCTTTCTCACCCCCTCCCCCCTCCCTCAACTGATCAGAGTGTAGTGAAAGCCCTGACTGACTTCTTCCCCTGGAATAGATTTGCAATTCTTCTTCAAATTGTGGTTTCAGAAAGGTATTTATGCTCCTAAGAGTTAAACATCTTGCCTGTGGTCAGCCAGTCAGTATGTGTCAGGGGTATGACTTGAACATAGGTCTTCTTGGCTCCAAAACTGCCCACTACACTACATTGCCCCTATAAAGCGTGAAAATTACTGCTATTATTCAGAAGATAATATTTTGTTGTTGCTTATTTTTTTAATTAAAATTTCTTTTTTCTCCTGCCCACATCCCTTTAAATAAGAAAATGAAAGAGAGAAAACAGAAACTCTCATAATATACGTGCATAATCAAGCACAACAAATCCCTACATTGACCATGTCCAAAAAATGTATGTTTCATTCTGCACTTTAAGTCCACCACTTCTTTAGCATGATGTAAATAATATGCTTCATCTCTAGTCCTTTGGAATTGTGACTTGTCATTGCATTGACCAGAGTCCTAAAATATTTCAGTTTTTTTCTCTTTGTTGTCGTTATCATTGTATAAATTATTTTCCTGGTTCTGCTCACTTCACTTTGCATCACTCACTTCCCCTTTTCCTCTGGAACAATCCATTTCATAATTTCTTATGAGGCATTAATATTTCATTATGTTTATATACCATAATTTGTTTAATTACTCATAGGTTGGTATAACTTTAGTTTCCTTTTTATTTTTTGCTACTACAAAGAGAGCTGCTATAAATATATTTTTTATTGTTGGGTCTTTGTCCTCTTTCTTCAGTCTTTTTGAAGTATAAGTCTAGTAGTAGTACTACTGGATCAAAGATAATATACAGTTGCAAAGCTCTGAGGACATAATTCCAAACTGCTTTCCAGAGTGAATGGACCAATTCACAGCTCCACCATTAGTACATGAGTGTGCTTGTTTTCCCTAAGTCCCTGCAATAATTAATCATTTTTTGCTTTTATCATCTTTGTAAGTCAGAGAGGTATGAAGTAGAATTTCAAAATAGGCTTAAATTTATATTTCTCTAATTATTAGTGATTTGCAGCAGTTTTAAAATGTGGTGGTTGATAACTTATATCTCTTATAAATTAGCTGTTTAGTCATCTTTTGATGATTTATGTACTGGGGAATGGCTCTTATTCTAATAAATTTAAATCCATTCACTATATCTTAGATAAGAAACAATTATTAGAGATTCTTGCTGCAAAAAAATTTCCCCTAGTTATTCAAGGTTATTTCTACCATGAAACTTCAAACTGAATTGATCAGCAAACAGTCTCCTTATAGCCCAAACATTATGATAACACTTTTGTCCCATTAACAGGAAGCAAGAGGAAGAGTCAGGATAATAGTACATTTTCATTCATTGTAATCCTATATTCATGTACTGTATTAAACTTCCATTAATACAAAAGAGATGGATATGTGAGGTACCTTATTATAGCTGGATGAACTCTGGGCACTCCTAGCTGTAGTTTATTTACTTCTTAAGTCCTTCCAAAGAAATCTGTGTGAAATCACAGGTATGGTCCATTTTTAACTTCCATCAAATACAGCAGAGATTAGGGCAATGACTACCTAACTACTTCGGGCTGAAGTGTATGTTAAAGCTTACCTCTTAACTCATTTCATAGAATTTTAAACTGTAAGGAAGGGCTTCTAATTCTAGGCCATAGTGTGAAATACTCTTACCAGCCAAGTTCAGAGCACAGCTTCCTAACAGCCCAGTTGAGTAGCCCAAATACAGTTAAATAGCCAGGGTTCCATTTTACTAATTACTACATGGCAGCCAGAGATAGACGGCCGCCAGATAGGGCTTCAAGGGATGTGCTGGTGTTAGACTACAGAGTCCTTCTCTGAAATTAGGGAGCATGAAAGGAATGTGCTGTGAACTCCTTGCCACCGTTTATCAGTGAGAGCTGGGCAGATAGTGAGCTTGACGGTGAAATTCTAACCCTGAAAACTGATGAAATGCCAGTTTCCTGTATCCCTGGGACCTTACAGTGTATCTCTTCTTGCTTCATAAGGGAGTGACTGGTATTTGAGTGCTGATAACAGCAATCTTGGGGGTGGGACTGAGCCAAGGGAAAGCATTCCAGAAAAAAAAAATAAAAAAAATAGAATAAGGAGAAAGAGCCTTCAGTGAGGAGGGACGGAAAGCCAATGCTTCCCCTCAGGCCATCCTTGTATATCTGAGATTCAGAGACTGGAGTCCAATCTTCTGGAGGCAAATGTAGAGTCCACGAGTCTTCCATTTAAACTACAAGTGGTGAATTTGGTCTTATGTTTAAAAGTATATTAAAATTGCCTAGGAACATCTTTAATTCCAGAGGCTGGGAAACTAGGAGAAAGAGGTCTGTGAGACTGAAATCCTAGTTAAAAATACTATCCAATGGTAGGGAATGGAGTATAAAACAAAGTTTTCTCAGACTCTAGAGAGGCTATTGCTTGAATACTATCTCAATTGTCCTAAGATCGTAGATCTAGATCTGGAAGGGAAAGCAGAGACCATCTAAGAGTCCAAATTCCTTGTTTTACACATGAGGAAACTGATTCCCAGGAAAGTCAAGTAACTTGTCCTAGGTCACACAGGCAGGATTTAAAGTTAGAGGGGACATTAGAGGTCATCTAGTTCAAACCCTTCATTTTAAAGGAGAGGAAACTGAGGTACACAGATTATAAATCACAAAGGGAAAATTCGAGTTCGGATCTTCCTGTCTTCAAATTTGGTGATAATTCTACTCTCCCTCACTGCCTTAGAGTAGTTTGGGGAATTCTCCAGTGAGGAAACTTCCTCTACTAAAGCAGGCTGCCATCTTCTCTGCAAACAAGAGCCTTAAAGCATTGCCTAAAGCAGTGAGATATTAAATGACTTATTTGCGGTTACATAGCCTACATGTGTCAAAAGTGGGATTTGAACCAGGTCTGTCTGGCTCCAAGACTGGTTCCCTAGCCCTTTTGCCATACTGCTTCCTTAATGATCATTAAGTGCTTCCCCCCCACTCCATTCGTGTTATGTAGAATTGTTTGGTCAACTTCAATGGTAAAAAGTACTGTAAAAAACAAAACAAACCAAACAAAAACATTACCAAACTATTACTTTCCCCCCGCATCTAGCCAGAGACTGTGTTAGGTCAGCAGCAGAATTTGCAAAAATAGACTCAAGCAGGGGCTTTAGGATTGTTGTAGCAAAGGATTGTGGGTCAGAAGGACACATGGCCAAGTGGAATTCAAACTGGCCAACTGGGAGAACACTGCAGGCTTTGGGAAAATGTCTAGATGTCAGAGAAATTGTAATTTAACATACTCATAAACACCTTAGTGACAGGAAAGCTGCTTCAACAATGTTTACACCATTGAGGGGGAATGGGGGAAGGGAGTGGTGGGTAAGCATTTATCATCTTACTGAGTAATAATGAAGTTTATCCTCTGACAGATACCATAGTGTTTTCAGACAAAATGCACAACTTGGAACACTCCCTAGCTGCTGGAAGTTCCCTGTCTCCCTGCTTTCAAATGACTCTCCCTGCTGCTAGTTTCCAGGGATTTGGGTATGTGGTAGCAAATTTCTTTTTCTGAAAGGCATTTTCCAGGGCTTCTCACTTTCCTTTTTCATTTTGTGTTTCTTGTTGAAAGTTCCCGAAGAAAGGTATTATGATATAAAAGTAGTGGTAATGGAAAGAATACTGGATTGGTGGCAGGGGTCACAAGTCTTGGGTTCTAATGCCAAATTTGATACTTATCACCCATGTCACTCCTTAGACAAGGCATCTTACTTCTCTTATCAATCAAATAAGACTGGACTGCAGAAATTCTATATCTATTGTTCTTTCCCAGCGCTAAATCTTTACTTGAGAGCTCTATCGCCAAGTAGTTGTTTGACCTTGCTGCTGTTGAGTTGTTTCAGTCATGTTTGACTCTTCCTGACCCCATTTGGGGTTTTCTTGGCAAAGATCCTGGAGTAGTTTGCCATTTCCTTGGCCAGCTCGTTTTGCAGATGAGGAAACTGAATCAAATAGGGTTAAGTGACTTGCCCAGGGTCACACAGCTATTAAGTGCTTGAGGCTAGATTTGAACTCATGAAAATGAGTCTTCCTGACTCCAGGCCAAGCATTCTATGCACTGTGCCATCTAGTTGCCCCAAAGGAAGTAGGAGTGGGTTCCTAGCCTGTAGATAGGAAGATATTAGGAGGCTACTGTAATAGTCCGGGTTCTTGTTCAGACTCTTCATGACCCCACATGGGATTTTCTTGGTGAAGTCACCGGAGTGGTTTGCCATTTCCTTCTCTAGTGGATTAAAGCAAATCCAGGTTAAGTGACTTACCCAGACAGGGCCACACTAGTAGTGAGTGTCTGAGGCCAGATTTGAACTCAGGTCTTCCTAACTCCAGGTCCAGTGCTCAATTAACTGAGCCACCCCGGTGCTTTGTTTGACCTTCGACAAGGAATTTTTATCTCACCGAGACTCAGTTGCCTCACCTGTAAAATGAAGAGTTTAGGTTAGAAGGTATGTAAAGTTTTTTTTTTTCCCCCAGCTCTAGCATACCAATATTTCTTAGCCATTTCACTTGTGGATGTCTTTTTAAAGTTACATTATGGATATGTTATATTTATGTTCTGTATTTCACTTTTCTTAAATATTTTAGGAAAAGGTTTACTCTTGGAAACATGTATCAGTTAAAGTGCTTGCTATCTTTCTAATGGGCTTTTTAATATTAACTGGAAACCTAATGAAACCCCTTATTTAAGGGTTTCCTTTATTTAACAAATATTGAAAAGTACCTAAGTTAATGCAAAGCTTCATAATGAAGTGTGTCAGCCCTGTAAAAAAGTTTTAGAGTGGTGAGTAAAATACAGCAAACATAAACCATTGTCAAAATATAAACAATACTGCCTTCAAACCCAGAAACTTTCCTCAACACCTGGGGCCTTCAAACCCTGGAACAACCCTCTGGCATACTGGCCTCCTTCTCCCATTGGTTAGACCCTTCTGGGTCCTCCATTTTGGTGATGGGACCAGGTAGGCCATGCATCATTCCTTTCCACACCGTGCTTGGACTATGCTCCCTAGACAACCAGCACCCCGACTCTCAGAGCTCTTTTTTGTGCTATTTTCCCTCATTAGAAAGCAAGCTCCTTGTGGGCAGAGGCTATCTTCCTTTTTGTTTGCATTTGTAAGTCCAGCACTTAGCAAAAGCCGGGCACATAACAAAGGCTTAATAAATGCTTGTTGCCTGCCTACGGGTCTATAATGTGCTAGGCTTTTAGGATACAAAGACAAAAAGTGAACTGTTTTTTGCCCTCAAGGAGCTTATATTCAACTAGTATATGAACATATATCCCTTCCTCCCACTTTTACCACAGACTGGATAAATTTCTTATGTTGCTTTTCTCTAACATTCCCTGCAAGTATATACTCATTACTCATAAAGTCTTGGCAAAATAATCCTTCTTTGCTGCAAAATTCACATAGGGCCCAAATGTAGGTTTATCTGCCAATGAGTACTTATCACCTTCTTTAGATAACCATATTGGCCCTTTAGGAGCACCACTAGGAAGAATCATTCATATGTATTGTTGGTAAGTACTTGTCACTTTAAGGGATGCTGGTACCCAAGCCAACCCTGGAGTAGGATCTGTAATAATCCAAACCTTCAGAAGAGTGTGTCTCTTGGCCTAGGAAAAGTAAAGTACATCCTGACCACCTTGGCCAGAGCTTGCAATGTGCTTTATTATGACAAGCAATATCCCAGTTAATTTATTAATTTTCCTCATTTTATGCTTCCACCCTATTTGTAATGTTTTCTCGTAAGCCCCCTGGAAAGTGTAAAAGAGGAATTTTACTGTCATCACTTGCCTACTTTGCCATAGAAAATAAGGATTTATGCTGGGGAGAAGAAAAAAAGGGCAGATTTTCATTTTACTACTGACATCATATCCACAGGGGAGAAGAGACTGGATAAAGATTTGCGTGGGTTGCTAAGCATTTTCCTTTTACTTAGATGACTATTATCTTGTGTATGGGCTGGATGACCCAAGGGATTGCAGACACTAAATTCCTGGCAAGATGATATCAAATAGGTAATGGGTCAAATGGGCTATATTTAAAGGATAATCAGCTCAGCTCTTCATTTTGCATCTGACGCTACTTGACCACAGTGAGCAGTGACAGAAAGGGGAGAAAATATCACTCCACCCGATTCTTGGATCCTTTCTCTATGCTACTGGCAATACCAATACCATAGTTTGTACCAGTCCTTGTACTATAGAGAAGAGAAAGGGAGTCTGATATATCCTTTCTGGATGGCTGCTTAATTGCTGTGTTTGTAGAACAAGGAGAGGTTATAGTAGAGAGGATCCTTGTCTTACACTAGGAGGAGATAAGTTCAAGGCCTTCCTCTAACACATATACGCTTTGTAACTGCACAAGTTATCTAAACTCTCAGGGATTTAGGCAGCTCTTTAGGACTCTAAGTTGAAGAGAAAGTATTTGTTAGTAGAAGTGGTTTCTTCAAGCCAGAGATCTCTGTGTCAATGAAATCACAGATCCAATCCCTATGGAATGAATGAATGAATGGTGTATGTGCTAGACACTGTGCTAGAGATAGATAAAATTGAAGACTTTGTTGTTGTTGATGAACATGAAATCTCTCAAAGGAGACACCATATACATTACATAGAGAATATGTATATATATGTACATACATATATACATACACACACATATAAATTTTGGGAAAGACTTGGCTGTATGCTTGCCCCAACTCTTTAAAATTTATGTTACAAGACAAAAGATAAGAAATGGGGTCACTTTGGAGGGCTACCCCCACCCTACCTCCACCAGATTGGATAGAGAGCCCTTTTTCTCTTCTCCTAATTCTTACCCCACCATCCATGGCACTGTGCAAAGGTAGAGAGCTTAATCGTACTATCTTCCTGACCCTGAAAATTGGTAATTCTATGAGAAGCAAGAGAAAAAATAGTTCAGTTCAGTCAATTAACTAGCTTTTTTTTTTAAGAAAGTGCTAAAAAACTTTTTAGTGCACCAGTAACCAATTACTTGACTAGATTCAACTAGTTGTTTTCCAATTAGTTGGTAAGAAATGATAGCAAACCAGAATGAACTGAGTTCACACATGCTTATGAGTATGATTTCTCTCCTGCTTTTCATCAGGATCTCTTTTTGCAAGGCCTTCATTTCTTCCAAACCCCCTCATATTTCATTTCTTGACTTTTTTTCATTGAAGATGGATTTAAAGAATGAGCTCAACACCTCAGCATATTTGGGAGGCATGATTAATCCAGTGGCCCGGCTCATTTATTAGCAGGCCTGCCTTCTCTCTCATCATCTTTTCTCCTCTGATAGATTTGCCCTGCTAATACTCTTTAACCCTTTGGGGCTTACATTCTCTCCCTGGGCTTTTTTTTTGCTTCCCTTATCTCTATCCTTTTAGCCTTAACTGATGCAGTTTGTTTTTGTTGGGTTTCCTCCTCTTCTCTTAAGAGCTTAAAAGGTTATATGGAATTGAACACTTCACAGTGATTACTTCTCTCTTCTTGCATTACTCTATGTCAGCTAAAGTATAATCTGGCACACTTTGATGAAAGTTCATGGGTTAGACCAGCCTTTACCCACATGGCTGAATCTTCATTCTTTTCCTCAGAGTAATATAGGGCATCCACCAAGTTTAATTTCCCCAGACTTTCTCTGAGAACAGACTGGAATTTTTAGAGCCTATGAACTTCTTTTTTTGAAAGCTCAATCAGCCACAGTCATTGCTGTTTTGTTCACCATTTATTCTAACCTTCGTAAAATCACCAAAGGACAGTTGCTCCCAGTAGATGGATATGTCTTTTTTTTAACCTTTACAATATTACTGTAGTGTCCCAGAAAAATCTCTGGCTTTTCAAGACTGGGATTTCTAACCAAGGAGGTCACTTAACATCCTCATGCCTTAGTTCCTTCATGTGTGAAGTGAGGTGCCCTACAGCTTTGGATCTATGAGTCTATGAGTCTATGATTTGACATATTACCTCCTCTCTAGCCCCCCTTCTCCTTCTTTCTTTCTTTCTTTTTCTCTTTCTTTCTTTCTTTCTCTTTCCTTCCTTCTTTCTTTCTCTTTCTGTCTTTCTCTTCCTTCTCTTTCTTTTTCCTGTTTCCTTCTTTCTCTTTTTTCTCTCTTCTTTTCTTGCTTCTGCTCTCTATTTTTCCTTCTTTTTCCTTCTTCTCTTTCTTCCTTCTTTTTTTCCCTTTCTTCTTCTCTTTTTTTCATTGTGAGTTTCCCATATGGAAGAAATCACTAATCCATAATACATATTGTATAGTGTGTTTTTCCCCTAGAGTTGGATAGCTCCCCATCCTCCCCTCACCCCCAATTAACTAGCTAGGTAATGTCACAAGATGCTTCAAGTTACAGCTGTATTCAAGGAATGCAAGGAAAGGGGATATGACTTCAACTCAGCAAACTTACCTATTCTTTATTGATATCAAAACAGAAGATACATTGAAAATACATATGCCAGTGGCAGTATAGCTACCCTTGGGTTTCAACTTGAAACCCAACTGATCAATAAATATGCGTTAATACTTGTCCAAGAGGTACCTAACCAGTGCTGTCTTAGGACTGTGCACTGACAAGAATAGCCTACTGGCTACCCTAGATTTGCACTCTTCTGTGCTTAGAAATACACAAACTACTCAGGTATATTTTATCAATGCACCTACATAAGGTAAGGAAGGCACCCACACCAATCAATATACTAATTTTAATACAGATTAATACAACTCAACATTCATATTGATACTCATCCAAATACCCTAACCTCCTGATTCCTCAACTTACTCATTTCTCAAGACCTACTCCGCTATCCCATCTCAGCCACACAAAAGATGGTCAGCTATCGTTTTCTTTCAAGATGATAGACTGACTCATAAATATTAATGTTTATCATTAATAATGTTATAATGTATGATATATATTATATATAATATATGACATGTATTAAATATATAATACATGTTAGCATTATATCAAGTTTGCTATCTCCTCCAAGATTTCCACATCCATTTTCATAAACTCTTAAATTCCTTTATCTGATCATAATCTATCGCCATTTCATATCTCTTTCTGCTTCCTAACTCCAAACCCAGTTGTTATTCCTCACCATGACCCCCAATGCTTCCATTCCTCAGTTTCTGCCCTTGACATCTATCCTGCACTAGCTACACTCTCTTGTGTTCCTTATCTCAACCCCTTGGTAAACCAATTTAAGTCTGTATTGTCTTCTTTTCTCAAGTCCTTAATTTCTTTAGTCTATCAAAGATCTTGTCCTGTAATACTCTAGCTTTGGATTAATCCCACCATCCACTGCTTCCAATGACACATCTGCTGAATGATGCTGAAGAAAATCATGAAACTGTGTTGACTGAGTACACTACAAATTTATGTTACATATTCTAAATTGGGCCCTCATTGCAGCAAGACAATCCATATTATACCTCCCTAATCAATTCACTATCCCACTCACCATGGCAAATCTTTCCTTGACTCCTCAACCCTCCCCTAGCTTCCCTTCCCCCAATCTCTCAGCTGAGAACCTTGCTTCATATTTCACTGAAAAAAATGAGGTTACTAGCCAAGAACTTTCTCTTCTCCCCTCCTCCTCATTTCATATCGCTCAGCTGCCTTCCAGTACTATCTCTTGTTTCACTCCTATTTCACATGAAGAGGTGGCCCTTTGCCTTGCTAAGGCAAAGCCTTCTACGTGCACAAGTGATCTCATTTCAGCCTATCTTCTCTAGCAAATTCCGCCCTCTATCTTCTATACTCTCTCATTAATCTTCAATCTCTCCCTGTCTACTGGCTGCTTTCCTACTGCTTACAAATGTATCCATGTTTCCTTCCTCCTAAAAAACAAAAAACAAACCAAAAAACCCTTGATTGATCTTTTCATCCCTACTATCATTCTGTTTCTCCTTGTAGCTAAACTCCTTGAGAAGGCTGTCTACAATAGGTGCTTCCACTTCCTTTCATCTCACTTTCAATAAATTAAATCACCACCTTTTTTAGCTATCATTTTCTTTCAAGATGGTAGGCTGACTCATAAATATTAATGTTTATCATTAATAATGTTATATCATGTATAATATATGATATATTATATACATATGTTATCATTATATCAAGCGTAATGAAAATTAAGTCAATTTATTCCTAAATTATCGTGGAACAAAAGAAAATATTAAATGTTGGACAATCAGGTTGGAACAAATGTCTCACTTTTTTGAATTAACTATAACCTGTGGCCCAGAATGACAAGTTCTGGGCTTCCAAAGATCAGCTTCCAGCCTGGGAGCTTCTCACAAATCATGTTCTTTGGCTTGTCTTCTCCCAACTCCTACCTAGGTTTCCCATGGGAACATCTGAATTTGGGTCATTTGACTCCTACCTAGACTATTTCCTGAGAATCGAATATAGCTCACATCTAGATCTCTACAGAAAAGGCAAAGGTCCCTCTCCTCCTATGCAACCACGCAGGCTGACAATATCTATCAAATACCACACAGCCTTTATTTCATCCCTCAGATAATTCAGAACATAAGAAGCATACACCCACATGCAAAAGCAGTCATGACTGCTCTCTTTCTCTCCCATGAGTCCCACCTTCCCCAGATACCTGTCTACTCTTCCAGACCTATAGTGCCACCATGTGGTTCAGGCTCCCCCACAAGGGAAATGCACATTGGGTAGAGAACGAGGTCATGCTCTCTACCCAACCGTGGAGTGAAAGAAGAATAGTATGAGTGAATATTTGGCCATTACCCAGTTATGTCTATAGGCTATGAACAATAGTATCTTAAGTAAAGTGTGACTAGTGCACACAGGAACATACTATTTGCATATACGGCCATATTCCTAGTTATTCTTAGAAAAGAAAGACATTTTAGTTTTGTTGGTCATCATGGTTGGGCGACCAGGATAGCAATTTGGGTTCTATTCCTGGTATTTCCATTTCTTTTCTGAAATTAATATACCTTCTCAAGGAAAACCATACTATACTTGAAATTCAATTCAACAAATATCCGTTATCTTGCTGATCTAGAAGATTATTTTCTGATAATTACAAATATGAAGATCTGCAACATGATTACCAATAAGTGTGTGTGTGTGTGTATGTGAATCTCAGGGTGAGGTTGAAGGGAATAAGGCAAATAAGGATATGGGAAATGCCTTTCATAGCTTCAGTAGTGAAAATTCCCTGGTACTTTCAACTGTCTCCCCATTTTCCAGAGGATGAGATCTCCTTACCTTTGCCTTTTTTAAACTTAGTTAAGAGAAAGGTGGTATGGCATGATGGAATTTGTACTGCATCTGAAGTCAGAGAAACCAGGTTCAAATCCTACTTCTTCCTTTGGGTAATCATTTAACTCCTCTAGGATTTAGCTTCTTCATATATAAAATGAGACTGTTACGGGTTAAAAGATCTTCAATGTTCCTTCCAGCTCTAAGCATGTGATTTTATGACCTCATCACATCCATGTTACAGATAATCCCCAAAAGGCTTTTTTTAAGGGGCAAGTTTTAAGCCTATTGATTTTGAGACATAATCCTAGACTGAATGTTAAATTTTCTCATTTGGTATAAAAGGATTGTGTGACCTGGAGCATTCACATAACCTCTTTATGTTCATGTAAATCCCTAAAATTTTAAGCTGTAGAGAAGGTGCTGATCAGAGCTCAATATTCTGATGAAATCAAAGCTTTAGTTTTCCCACCTCATAGAATCAAAAGTCAGTGGCACCAACCTCCCGCACCTGGCTATCCACCACACTGCTTATCCTTAAGATCCTTAGCCTTTGTATCAGCCCTGTAACCGAACCCTCCTCTAAGTATTATCTCCTCTAATTGAACTGTGAGGTCCTTGAGACCAATCTATCACACTGTTCTATTTGTATCCTTGGCACTAAGCATTATACCTGGATCATAGTAACTGCTTAATTCGTGCCACTTCGTTCATTCATCCAACTTCATTAACATGTTTTGCAGGTATACATAACATTTTGGCTTCTTTGGAAGCTTGTGATTTTAGGTTGTTGTGATTTTGTTTGTTTTTTCCTGCCAATATCTGTATGTAGAACATGCTTCCTTGAGGAAGTCTTCTCGGATTATCTCACTGTAATACCCCCTTAACTCTAATTACATTGTGAATATTCAGGATATTATTTTTTACCTGTCGGTATATTTTTATGTTGGGCAGGTAGGTGGCACAGTGGATAAAGCACCAAGCCTAGAGTCAAGAAGATTTATTTTCCTGAGTTCAAATCCTGCTTCAGACACTTACTAGCTGTGTGGCAAGTCACTTAAGCCTGTTTGCCTCAGTTTCCTCATCTGTGAAATGAGCTGGAGAAAGAAATGGCAAACCATTCCAATATCTGTGCCAAGAAAACCCAAAATAGAGTCACAAACAGTCGGACATGACTAACATGACTGAACAACAAAATTTTTTATGTGATTGCTACGTTTCGTGTGTTTTACCTCCCAACTAGATCGGAAGTATTTCTGAGATAAGGTCCCAGCCTAGAACATAAAATGGGCCTTGGTAATGGGGAGACCACAGAAGTGCAACCCCCTGCAGACATAGGAATGTTTTCTTAGTCAGTCAACAAGCATTTATTAAGTATTCACTATGTATCATGCACTGTGCCAAGTACTAGGGGTATAGATACAAGCAAAAAGAAAGACAGACCCTGCCCTCAGGGAGCTTACCTTATAATGGGGAAAGACAACATGTAAAAAGGGAGCTGAAAGGGGGAGGAAGAGAGGTACCCAGTAGGTAGCAAAATCTGTAGAACAAAGAATGGTTGGTCAGGACCCTGCCTCAAAAGGGAAGTTCCAGAAGGAGTTCATCAATGGGAGTAGGGATTGCACAAGCAGAGGGAAAAGGCAGCTGAAGGACAGAGTGACCTTTCACAAAAGTTGGCCATGCAGACTCTGGGCGAACATCTCCCACAGCACAGAGCCAGTTTGTGGGCTAGGGGCTGCAACTTGGATCAGCATAAGGAGCGCCTACTCTTGTGAAACTGTGGAGCCACCCAAGTGTCAAGCTGAGTAAGGAAGAAAGAGCGATATACATTTCTCTGGAGTCAGGAATTTCATTGTGCTCAAATTACCTTGGTGTTGCTATTTGTTTTGGACCAGACCCTTGATTTCATTGGTCTAGAGAACTATTGCTGAGGAAACTCCTTCTGTCAATAGAGAATAGTACCCTCTGTGCAATAGCATCCTTCAGTTACCTGGGTCACTAAGTCTCTTGCCCAGGGTCACACAGACGGCACCTATCAAAGACAGGGCATGAAACCAGGCCTCTTTGACTTCAAGGCTGGCTGTCTATCCACTATATCACGCTGCCACTCATTGATTCTCTTCTTTTTTAACTACACCTATAGTTCCATTGATGTAGTGAATTCCTGGTGAAGAAACCTCCTTTCCCAATGCATATTGTTATCTCCTCTGTAATTTATAGTCTTAGAGAATGACCAAGCATGATGCCATATGACTGTCATCTCTGCTACTGGAGAGGCTGGTGGATCACTTCGATTCAGAAATTCTAAATTTCAGCAAGACTGAAAAACTGATCAGGTGTCCACACTAAATCTGGCACGAATAGAGTGAGTGCCCAGGAATGAGGGACTACCATGCTGCCTGAGAAAGAGTGAACTGGTCCTGCTTGGAAATGATACAGGTCAAAGCTTCTGTCTGTCAGCAGTGGTGTTGGTCCTATGAATAGTCACTGTATTGCCAATTTGGGCAAAATAGAAAGACTCAGTCTTAAAAATAGTTTATAAAAGAAAAGAAAAAAGGAAAAAAAAGGATACTGACTTTACCTACCCATGAAAAATAAATATTACTTCAATTATTTAGATCTGAGTTTATTTATATAAAAAGTATTTATGTTTATGTTTATATAGTTCCTGTGTCTGTTTTGGCAGGTACTTTATACTCTCTATGTATTTTAAATTTATTTAAATGTATTGAATAATATTGCTGTTTGATTAAATCTATTTTGACTTTGACTTTGTCAGGGATCATGAGTGCTATCCCTACTTTTTTACATAATGAATTCTGCTCCTGCTCTTTATTTAAAAAAATAGTTTCTTGAGGAAATGATGAGAAGTTCAATGACTTGCCCATGGTCATACAACCTCTACGTGAATGAGGCAGGATCCTCCCGTGTTCCAAGGCCAGCTCTGCCCACTGCTAAAAGCTGCCTACCTCTCATAAATTTTGCTCAGTGTAGTCAGCTTCTCTCTCACCCTGACCCTGCCTGTAGATGGCATTTGAAAGCAGAGAGAGACAAGATCTCTATGTTACTATTACCTCTACTGGCCCTTACAGTAAGTTTCCTTGTTTCTTGTGTCATTCAGTTTGACTGAACATGGTTGCCATCCTAGCATGCCCTTCCCTAATCCAGTGGTTGCTGGGCTCTCCTAGAAGAGGGACAGGTCTTGTAATTCTGGGGACTCAGTGCTTTGATGCAATTCTTTGAGGAAGCCTTATAAAAACAAATTAAAGTTTGTTCGTGATGATTTAGTCCAAAAAAAAATTTAAATAGTTCATGGTTGGCATTTTCTCTCTTTCCCTTGGGCCAATTTGGAATAATAGTTCTGCACTGGTTTCCCTCCTCTTCTCCTATTCCCCCCAGGGTTTTGGCAATAGTTCCTTGTGCTTTAGAAGAGTGTCAATAAAATTGTGGATTTTACAATCCATCAGTCCCTGGCTTGGGCACTTCAGAAGCCTCATGAAGAAGAAAGATTAAGTACAGAGGAAAAAAGACTGGATTTCCAGAGGATCTACTTAAGTTCTTTTTTTTATTTTCTGCTACTTAATACCTTTTTGACCTTAGGTAAGACACTTAACCTTTGTGGATCTCATTGTCTTCAAATATAGAGTGAGGGCATTGGATTCAAGGACATTTAAGGTCTCTTTCTACCTCAAAAATCTATATTCCTAAAGTACTGAGAACTTTTAAAAGGCAATATCAGGGGGTTTAATTCGCTCTTCCTTGTGAACCTGAATGAAAGTGTAATACGTCATCTATCTTTTCATTTTCTTTAATCAATCATCAAGTATTTATTAAGGACCTACTATGTGCTAGTCACTGTTGTTCTAGGCGACAGAGATTCAAAGGGAAACATGAAACAACCTCTGCCCTCAAGAAGTGTACAGTCTATTGAAGGAGCCAGCATGTACAGATTTAAATGTCAGGAATAAGTCTAACTGTGGAGCAAGGTTTGGCTAAGCATTCACTTTTTTTTTTTTGCTCCCTCCTTCCAACAGGAAAGGTAAGGGCCAGATTGTTTCCAGATCACACCTTTCTCTTTCCAGTAGGTAGCCCAGAGGCTTGACCTTTTTGGTCCTGATCTATATCTTACCCCTCTGGGAGAGGGGAGATTTACCAGAGTCACCCAAAGTATAAGGTGCAAGTTATGACTAGAATAGTCATATACTTTTAGTACAAGGTCCTAGTCATAATAATGGGAGGAAGGGAGGGAAGGAGGGAAAGGGAACAAGTATAAATTAAGTACCTACTATGTGCCAGCCACTGTGCTAAGGGCTTTACAAATATGATCTCATTTTATTATAACAGTTTGTGGGTTCTCTTTTTCTCTCTGAAGTTTTAGGAGCTGATAAAAATTAAAAAAATCATGACCATAAAGCTCTTTTGTCACCTTCAGCTCATGGAACCCTCAGTTAGGTTGCCTCAGTATATTGGAGAGAAATTTAAATCTTTCATCAGGTTAAATGCTGTGTATTTTCAGCTGGTCACTGGCAGCCTCCATTTTCCCCCTCCCCAGCATAGAATTAGCATACAGATACACATCACGTATTATGACTGAACATCAATTTTATGTCAAGAAAAGATTTTCAAAGGCATGAATTAAATAAGGAAATTATAATCTGGGTGACTGGAAAGATAGTGGCACTCTGGACACAAACAGATGAGTTTTCAATTGGGGCACGTTTGGGGAGGGAAAACAATTAGTTCTGTCTAGCATATACTGAATTTGAAATAACTATGGAGCATCCATTTTAAAACATAAAATAGTCAAGGACCAGAACTCAGGAGACATAACATTGCTGGGCACATAAATCTGGGAGTCATTTACATAGAGAGGATAAGTAAAGCTATGGGAGTGGAGGGGAGAGAGAGAGAGAGAGAGAGAGAGAGAGAGAGAGAGAGAGAGAGAGAGAGAGAGAGAAGTGAGGAGGAGGAAGAGGAAGGGGAAAAGGAGGAAGAAGAGAATGAAGAGAAGGAGGAGGAGAAGGAGGAAGAGGAGGAGAAGGAGGAGGAGAAGGAGGAGGGGGAGGGGGAAAGATGATGATGACAATGATGATGATAATGATGATATATTTCTAAAAATATTGTTTATTATGGAGTTGCCAATGGGATATTTGTAGCCAACCTTGAATTTTTCTCCTCCCTCTCCAAAGTTTATGTTTAGCGATAGGCTCTGAAACTTGCTAATTAGAGAGTTGAAGCAACAACTGCCCTTCTGAGTCACTGCCTCCAAAGCCTGTAAAACTCAAGTCTTTCTGAAGAAAAATATTTTTTGGAAATGTTCACAACTTAGTCACTCTATTAAAATACAATTGACACAACCTCTCTTCATTTCAGGCCTCTCCAGAAACAACAGTTAAATACATGAGTCAAACTGAAGGCTCATTTTCCCCACTTTATTCAGCAAAATAAGGTAGTTATCCAAACTACCATTAAACTGTGTCCATTCAGGGATTGATTTCCCAGATCCAGAGGCTGATTCAAAAGTGTTCTGGTCAAATGGACCCTGGAATCATCAGACCACACAAAAAAAGAAGTCATCCACACAGATATAGCTTAAAAAGCACTTGTCAGAGAGGATCAGGAGGAACACTGTAGGGGTTGCCAGGAATACAGCTGTTGCTTACCTTAACGAACAGAGTCATTATACCCAGTGCTTTTCAGTCTTCTCTGTGTCATAGACCTGTGGTAATTTGCAGCATGGCGCAATGTACATATATTCCCCGGAGACACATGCCACATATGATGATGAGGAGGAAGAGGAAGAAGAGAAGAATAGTATATAGCACTTTAAGTTTTGTGAGGTGCCTTGCAAATGTTATCTCATTTCATTTTCACAGTTACCTTGGGAGGTAGGTTCTGATGTTATCCCCACTTTACAGATAAGGAAACTGAGGCAGACAAAGATTAAAGTGGGTCACACAGTAAGTGCCTGAGGCAGAATTAAAATTAAAGCCTTCCTGACTCCAGGTTCAACCCTTTATATACAGAAGCAGAGAAGGCCACTAGAATAGTGGACGCTTGGAGTCATATAGCTCTTCCATGAATTCTCCAGTATACCTGAAAATGAGGAGAACAAGAAAGCCGAGACATTCACAGCTGCACTTGGAGCTTGGCCTTAGCACCACATGTTCAAAGGGTCTGTCTCTCTCTCTATGTTTATGTGTTGTCTATGCACAGCCTCAGCATAAGAGAGAAGCTAGTAGCCTCTACAAAGGGCCATTGGCGGCAGCCGCTGTGTTCCTGACCCCACATGTCAACTGCTTTGTTTCCCTTATAGAAAACTAAAAACAAATAAGCAACCCCCCAACAAATGCCAATGACACTGAATGAGAAAAAACATCAATGTCTTTATTAAGTTTATGGAGGAAAACTTTAAATATTTAGTAATATGAATTAAACATAAGGGAATCTTTAAAGACAGTGCATAGGCCAACTGTCTGGCTATATGCCTTTGGACTTGTTCATCATACCTTCAAGCCAGGTATCTTCTTTCCTGTTTCCTCCCCCCATTTCAACTGTCATATGTTACCTTCCTCCATTAGAAAGTGAGCTCCTTATTATATAGGCTTTCTTGAAATGGAAATTTCTTGCTCTATATTTTAAATCCTCTCTTATATTCTGCTGTGCACATGGCAATACTTTCTTTCCTTTTCTTATTTTGTATTTAAGTTTATAATATGTTTCTTTTTCTTTTCTTATTGTATATTTAAGTTTAAAATAAATATTTTTTTAAAAGTAAGCTCCTTGAAGGCAGGGACTGTCTTTATTATTTTTGTAACCCAAGCCTTTAGAACAGTGCCTGGAACATAGTAGGCATTTAACAAATGTTTATTGACTGATTGAGTTAGGTACCTCATAGAGATTACAGATGGCAAAAATCAAACATTTTTGTAACCATAATAAGGGAGGCAGAGTCGTGAGAACTGATGGCAATAGTCTTTGCAAGGACATCAGTCTCTCTCATTTTTAGACTTCCTATAGGTAATTTAGGAGGTGATATGTAGGCATCGGAACCTGTGTTCCCTATACCAGGCCTTGTGCTGTGGCCATAGATCTGAGTATATTGACAGGAAATGACACAGAGAGTCAAGGGAGACTGCTTAAATCCGTACAGCTCCACTTAGTCTGTTTATGTCAGTGGCTTTCTCTGTCTTTGTGTATCCCTTACATTATGAGTGCCCCTGGGAAAATCTTTTCTTTGGGATGTGCTATAAGAGGTCTGAGGACTTACTATGGATGCAGGATACACCTTGACACTACCTCCTGAGACCTCCTCTAGTCTTTCAGGTATGATTAAGTCAGAGGTTGAGACCCTGACTATTTAATGTATTCCAGTGTCTTTTCTGAGGCGAGATGGTTTCCATCAATGTAAGGTCAAGTTCTTTGTCCATTCCTATTGCCAAATATTTACTTTCCTTTTGCATCTTTAAAGATTATAACTAGTTTTAAAGACAATTATCTTTAAATTCATACTATTTCTTTCCTTTTTAAATCTACCTGAAGATATAAAGTGACTATATGTTTAATGCTTCTCTATCCTTTTACTTTTTTCAAAAACATATACTTACTTTTAACTATCTTCTGAGGAATATTACCCTTGTAATGTACCATTATGTATCTTTTTGGAGGTTCTTCTCATTCCTCCCACTGATTCTACTAAGATTTTGTCTTGGGAGCTCTTAGAATCATAGAAACATAAATAACTGTGCTGGAAGGTACATTCAGGCATGTGACTGTCTAAATTTTCCAGAACATCTGGTTGACTATTCTTTTCTTAAAGCTTTCCAGGGGTGGAGACTCCACAACCTCCCTCTGCAGCCCATCCTATCATTTTACTATCCCAATGGTCAAGAAGCTTTCTTACAATCAATCCAAAGGTTTCCTTTTCATTCTCATGACTTCAGCTATCATATAAGTATTTAATCAACTCCAAGATGCATGCAATTCCAAGAATCAGCCCTCTGTTTCTGTTCTTGATCACATTCTGTTTCCTATATTACTCATGATCATTAGGACATTTCTCCTTGTTGACACTGCAAGATAAAAATAGGAAAGATAGAATTCGCTATCTTTCAGAGTTTTCCCATACCTAAAACCTGCGTCATCATTATTACATTGGTAAAGTAGCTAACTTTTGAATTTTCCTATCTGCCCTCTCAGTTCTGAGGAAGGAAAAATGAGAGAGAGAGAGAGAGAGAGAGAGAGAGAGAGAGAGAGAGAGACAGACAGAGACAGAGACAGAGACAGAGACACAGAGAGACAGAGACAGACAGAGACATTGAGACAGAGACAGAGAGAAAGAGAAACAGAGACAGACAGATAGAGAGAAAGAGAGAGACAGAGACAGAGAGACACAGAGAGAGGGGAGAGAGAGACAGAGAGGAAGAGGGAGAGAGAAGGAGAGAGAGAGAGAAGGGGAAAGATATTTCTAGGGTTTTTCCCCTTCTTTTAGATTGTAAGCCTATTACACACATATATTTATATAAAGCAAATGAGAGAATTTATTTTGCTTGACTATTCATATTGGTTACAAAGATGTTTTTAATGGGATAGCTGAGTGGGAGGGAGAGAAAATAAGTAGATTTCTATTATTTTTTAAAATAGAGAGGTAAGGTGCCATACTACAGATGCAAAAGGTTGCATGAATTTTCAGACCTGGTCACTGCATTATTAATTTTACTTAACTGTTTTACTTTGTTAAAAGAAACATCTCACTAAGTAGTAATAATTTATAAATGTTTGTAATGCCAAAAAAATCAATAAAACCAAAAAAAGGCCTATACTCTGGGATCACAAGTTGGCCAGTCCTACCAAACTGGGGTGTCTTTCAGGAGCAGACTAACCAATTTTAGAGAGGATTTTTCCACACAAGGAGAAGACCATCATTTTGGGCAAAGATCTTCTCAGCTTGCCCTAGTCCTGGCACCAAGTACAACAAAATTAAAACCATTTTGTGAGACACTATTAGTTTTTAAGATTTCATAATATAAATCTATACAGCTATCAACAGTATCAAACATGATGGTAGCTCTGTCCTATGACTCTTGTGAATGTTAGTTATGCTGTTCTCTGGTGGTACCTCCATGAGGTGAATGTCAATCAATTAATCAATTAAAAATTAATCAATAAACATTTATCAAGTGCCTACTATGTGCCAGGAAGCATGCAAAACACTATGGTTTCCTGCTACTGCACTGGCATTCTTCCAGTTCCATGGCTCAGCCTGAATTTTTTAAAACCATATTCTCCCTGGCACATCATGGAAACATCTTTAAGGGTTTTAGGTCTTTTGTACAGTCTTATTAAGCAACTTAAGGAGGTGTAAGCCCTCAAGAATTATTCTTATTTGGGCGAGTTGCCTACCATTCCCACTTAAATGCATCACTGATCTCATTACCAAGTCCAGACTCAGGACTCTCTCTTTTATTTTTTAATAATGGCTTTTTATAGGTTTGGGTTTTTTTTGTTTGTTTTTGTTTTTACATTGCCTAGAACAGAGATGTCAAAGTTGTTGCCTGAGGCAAGCTACATAACCCCCAAGTTTACAAAATAAATAAAAATACTATACAAAATCGTTAGTGTGTTTCTAAGTTGCTATGCTGCCCAAAGGAATTTATTTCTATTTATTTGAGAATAATGGTTCAGATTTCTCCTAGTGTTCTTCCTCTTCCTCTTCTGGAGAGCTCTTTTGTAATAACATTTTTTAAAGAAGAAGAGTAAAAAATGAACAAAACTGATCAACACACTGCAAAAAAAAACCTGATGCTATATTCAGTATTCCAAAGCCAGGACCCACTTGCGAGACATTTGCAAAGGAGTGGCGCAAAGGGTGGGAGGAAGTTATCTTCTCATGTATCTTCTTTGGAGCCAAGCTTATTTTTTATGCTTTTATCAATCGTCATTTTTATTGTTTTGCGGTGTTTGTTCTTTCCATTTTATAATACATTGTTATAGTCTTTCATCATATTATTTTCTTGGATCTGCTTACTTCACTTTGCATCAACTCACATAAGTCTTTCTATAATTCTCTGTGTTCATAATGTTTGCTATTTTTTACAGGACAGTAATATTCTATTACATTCATGCATGACAATTTGTTTAGTCTTTCCCTAACTGATTGGCATCTACTTCGTTTCAAGTTCTTTGCTACCATGAAAAGTGCTGCAATAAATATTTTGGTGTATATGGTGCCTTTCTTTTTCTCAATAAATTCTTTAGGGCATATACATAGAAATTGAATCTCTAGGCTACAGGATATAGACATTTTAAGTCATTTTGCTACCTGTCCCAGATGATGACAGTACAGCACATATTTCGTGTCACTTCTGGTCATCACTCTGAAAGACACATCATGGCATGTTGTACTTCAGAGTCAGATTTCAAGGTGACAGAGGGCTTGAGATTGGGGAACATAAAGTTATCCTTCATCCTCAAAGCTTTCCCTTAGCCGGCATCGTGCATTTCTGACTTTACTATTTTTGAGGTTCTCTGGCTCATTCACCACAGTTGCTTCTAATGCATTCTAATGCACACAACCTCTTAGCTGGCATTAGAGACAGGGGAAAAGAGGGATGAACCAGTACACATTTAAAATAGCAGTTTTTCTTGCAAGAACTGATGAAGAATGAAGTGAGCAGAACCAAGATAACAATTCATACAAAGACAACAATATTATAAAGGCAAACAACTTTAAAAGATTTAGGAAATTTAATTAAAGTAATGACCAACCATTATTTCAGAGGACTCATGATGAAATACGCTGCCCACCTTCAGAATGATGGACTCAGGATTAAGACTGATACATATTTTTATTTGGATATAGCTAATGTGGTTTTGCTTGATAATACATGTTTGTCACAGGGCTTTTGTTTTTCTTTCTCAACAGTGAGGGTGGGAGGAGTAGGTAGGAGGGAAAGCACGAGAATTTTCATTGACCAAGAAAAATAAAATTTAATAAAAAAACATTTTTAAGTCAGTCATTCTTTCTCTCCCCACCCCCACCTCCCACCTCCAGGGAGGAGTAAAAGAAAGAGGATCATTTCTGCCTCTAATTCATGGCACAGCTCTCTCCAGACCTTCTTTAATATTCACTGATATGTTGACAGATATAGCCCAGATCGCCAAAGCAGTTCTCATGGTGGAAAGGGAAGGAGAGATGGGAATTTCTTTCTTTTTTTTTGTCCAGTCAAAGCTCCTTTTTAGATTTTCATAGAATCATAAAATTTTCCCTGCTATTCAAACGACTTTAACTCTATCCTGTTCCTTTTTTTTAGTAGTTCTTACTGGAATGTCTCTATACTGTGTTTCTTTATAAGAAAATGTGCTTTCAAAGGTTGTCCTTTCTCTCAATTAACCAACTAACATAAACTAGATACCTCTTAGGTTCAAGGTGCTCTGTTTAATATTGGTGAACCCACAAACTGATTATTGCTCTTCCACATTCTTACACTTCCATCCATGCACTCTGTAATCCAGCAATACCAGCCTACTTGGTTGTTCCTTATGCAGGACTTTCCAATTCTGATCTCCATGCTTTTTCATTGGCTGTCTTCTCCTTCTTCACTGCTTCACAGAATCCCTGGCTGCCTTCCAGACTCAACTCAGATGCTACCATCGGCAAAAGTTTTTTTTTCCATCCCTGCCCCGCCCCACCCCCAGCTAGTAGTGCCTTTACTCTTTACATATCTTGTATGTGCCTATTTATGTAATCTTGTCTCCCCTTTAAAATATAAGGTCTCCGAGTGCAGGAACTGTTTGTGTTTCTTCTTTGTGTTCCTAGTACTTAGCACAGTACCTGACGTATTGTACATGCTTTAAAATGCGTTTTGATTGATTAATAAATGGGGCACAAACTTTGAGTCGATCTTTTTGTAATGAGAGTGCATTCTTCTTGAGTCACATCCATTCTCTCCTCCAGGGCTCCTTGTGTTATTACTAAAAGCGCCTACCTGGTCAGAGTTAAGCACAGTTTATGGCCTGAATAGGTCATAAGCAGGCCATTGCTTCGAGGCTTCTCTATTTGTACCCATCGAGTTTCATGGTTAAAGTACAATGCTTAGAGATATAAGGTCATGAGTTCAATCTTAAGACTGAAAAAAGCCAAAAACACAATTACTTATCTCTATTGATAGAGGGAGTTTCTTCCCTGAGCCAATAAAATCTTAGGTCTGCTAACAACAACAACACAACTTTATTCATTCAGTAAGCATTTATTGAATGTCCACTGTGTGCAGTGCTCTATGCTAAGTTCTGAAGACAAATACAAAGATGAATAATCCACAGTCTCTACCCTTATGGACCATATATCCTAGATGATGAAACAAGACTACAGGAGACAGTGTGGCATAGTGTGCTGTGGGGGACAAGAAGCTGACTTTGGGGTTGAACGATCTGAGTTCAGATCTCAGCTTTATTATTTACTTACCTTGAGCAACTAACTTCCTTTCTCTGGGTCTCAGTTTCCTTATTTGTAAAATGAGGAAAACTCAAAAGCCTCTAGGTCTAAATCTATGATCCTAAGAGTTACAGCACATAGGGAAATACATCATCAGAGAAGTCTGAGTGATGTGTCATAGGAGGTCAGAAACAAAAAATATCATTTTTGGCTAGTGAAGCGCAAAGAAGGCTTCATGGCAGAGGTGGTATTTAAGCTGTTCCTTGAAGGTTGATGAGGATTTAAGCCTAAACATAGGAAGGCATTCTAAGATCTGGAGATCATAAGATCATAGATTCCTGATGCATGGATGGACCTTAGAAGCCACCAAATCCAGCCTCTTCCTTTTATAGATCAGGAGACTGAAGCACAGAAAGCTTAGAGTAACTTGTCCAAGGTTACATAGGTAGTGGTTGAGGAGGGATTTGAACACAGCTCTTTCTGGCTCTTAAGTTAGAGATCTGTTCTTTATACCATGCTGCCTTTCAGAGGATGGAATGAGCAAAGTCCTAGAGGTGAGAAAGCATGCAACATAATGAATAAATGAGTAATTCATTCAATGTCTATGAAAAAAGTGAACTTAAAGAAATGCAAAGGGAAATAACCAAATCCCACAATACTTATTTCATTTAACATTTTAGTTCTCCTTGTCAAGATACATGCATATATATGTGCACACACACATACACATATATCATCTGTCCTATTCAAAGTGTATGTATGTGTATATATATACATATGTATTATGTATATATATAAAACTGACACTTTATATACAACTGTATCACTGAAAGGATGCACGTTTTTATGCATGGACACAAACAGATGAAAGATAACACAACATGAATTATCGTGCACTGAAGTCTCCTCTGCTTGTGGTCTTTGGATAAGGAGAAGAGTCAAGAAATAGAGAAAACTGATATAAGCATTTTTCTAAAGTTCTGCCAAGCTTCCCTGGCAGTTCTTTAGCTGAAGGAATATTTCAGACAGAGGATTTTACCATGAAGTCATTTTCTTCCTTCAAGAGCCCCAGAGTAGAAGGCAATATATAGGAAATAGGAAGGCTCTCACTGTATTGTTATTAGCCCGGGGTTCTGAGTTCCACACTGCACGAATTCCACTGAAGCTCTAATCAAGGCAAAACTACTCTTGAGAATGCAGGGATTAATCAGAATTTCTACATAGTGCTTTGAGCTCTTTGGAAAAGCCACATTTTAATCCAAAATACCTCAACTTCTTCCACCCAGTTATTGGCTTTTGAATTATAACCCTTGAGCAAAAGGTGGAGTCCATGATTCTCTTTTAATCATAGTCTTTCTGTCTCTCTTAATCATACTGTAGCCAAAATGCACTTGTAACAATAAGGCTGTTGTTTCACTGATTGAAGATCCCTGTTTTCTTTTGTTGTAAGTATTTTCACTTATTTAATTGCATGACATAAAGTCATTAGACTGAGCATGCCCATTAAATAGAGAGAGGGCTAAATTGAGACCAGAGTGGAGATTTATGCATTTCCATTTGTTTATTTGTTTGTTTATTAATTTATTACTTTCCAGAAATCTAGTTTTTCTGCCTAATGATCACTCAATCAAGAAGCATTTATCAAGTCCCACCTGTATTCTAGGTACTGCTCTAGGTCTTGAGGATACAAATATAGCAGACACACTAGTGTGTGTTCAATAATGTTGGCTGATGGATAGACCCTGGACCTGTGATACCTGTGCTGTAGTTCTGTCTATACACACAAAAAGTAAAGCGGGAAGTGGAGGGATAATTGAAGGAATTATCTGTATGTCAGCATTCATCAGGTTCCCTCTGCTAACATGATTGGGAAGATTCACTTCAGTGAACTGCACTGAGAGGCAGTGGGTTATAGTTGAAAGGTCTCTAGACTTGGAATCAGGAATTGAGTTCAAATCCTGCCTCTGACATCCAATAGCTTTCTATCCATGGGCAAGTTAACCGACCTCTCTGAGGACAGCTTCTTAAGCTGTAAAATTGGGTTGACAATGTACATATATTTCCTCCTTTTGCAGTATTACATAATTATATACTATTACTCATATATCATTGCCTATATAAAATGGTGAGGATATTCTTTTGATATCATGATATGTTCTGATATTCTATTGAACCCTTCTTTGATCCTCCCCCCATAGGTAATAACAGTTCACTTCAGAGAGTGCTTAAATATTTGCAAAGAAATACATATATATATGTATACACACACACACACACACACACATACATACGCACATATGTATGTGTGTATATACACACAGATACACACACACATATATATACATATATTTTATATATATGTATATATATACATATATACATACATATATATATATATGTATATATATATATATATATATATATATATATATATATATATATATATATATAATCTCGTTTGATCCTCACAACATCCCCAAACATCCCCATGAGGTAGGTGCTGAGATTATCATCCCAATTTTACAGATGACAAAACAGAAGACCAGAGATTTTAAGTGATTTGTCCAGGATCAAAAAACTATTAAGTCTCTGAGATGGGATTAAAATTTGTATCTTTCTGAATCCAAGGTCAAGGCTCTACCCACTATAAATGCAGCCTCTCTAGGCAATGAATGAACTGCTTCCTATTGTAATTTTGTGTGCATTGCCTTACTACAGAGTAAGCTCCTCGGGAAAAGGCACTATGCCCTGGTCATCTTTGTGAATTAGCAATGTCCAAACAAAGCAATGCTACTTGATACACAGCAAAGCTGAAGAAATGAGAGAGAGAACAAATCACTAGCATACAAGCACAGAATTCCAGTTTTGATGGTTTTATTAGCTAGGCAAAGAACAAGCCAACCAGAATCATAAGCACATGCATATACCTATGCACTTATTAACAACAATGTGCATCAGTCAATTGATCAATTAACATCTATTAAGCACCTACTTCCACATGCCAGGTACTACGCTAAGCATCAATCCTTATTTCATCCTTTGCTGGTTACCAGAAGATAGTTCAGTGCCTGGTTCACGGTAGGCACTCATTATTTATTGAACCAAATTGAATAAATTTATTGAATTTATTCAGTATTCTAGAGAAACGTTGAGAAAAATAGCTCCATAGAGCTAGGTTTACAGACCTTAGTGCCTTTCTCTACACGTAGACTCTGGAAGACCATTGAATACAATGCAGAATCTCAAACTTTCTATTTGGTTTACCAACTTGAGACTTTCAACCTTCATCCAAACTATGCACTCTCTGCTTATAGCCAAAGTGAAGGTTGGGTCTACGGGCTTCACAGGTTCCAAAGGTGATTTTGTATAGCTTATTCATTGGTTTATCCCCCTCAACAATTATAGAATATCCACTGTGGTCAACACACAGTATTATTTGCAGGAGGAAGTACAGAGCTAGCAATTATGTAGCACTTTAAGGTTTACAAAGTTTTTTTTTTTAAGTATGTCATTTGATATGTAAGGTAAGATAGGGTCCCTACCTTCATGGAGCTCACTGGAAAGGGATAAGACATATACATAGAAAGCCATAATATACAGTATTACATGATGGGTTTCAGAGGGGTTCAAGAGAAGTGCTGCTGGCACACATAGAAGGTACTTAATGGTAAGAAATGAAAACTTTGAATGTCTTTGCATGCATATCAGCTGATGAGGGGAAGAGGTAAGTTTTCCCACAAGCAGTGTCTGCAGCAGGGTATGGAGGCCATATCCACACATCAAAACCTTTGCAAATTCCTAAAGTAGGCAAATAGCAAGTTATGCTCAAGTTTCTAATATTTTCTTTTCAAATTGCTAGTATTTCAGGGGAAAAAAAACATTTTCCTATCCATATTCCCCTTCTTTCTCTTTCTATTGTCACTACTTAAGTTAAGGTCTTTAAAGATTACTACTTGCCGGGATTGTTAAAATGGCTTCCTGATTCTAAGAAAAACATCTTGTCTCCTCTCTGACATTAATATCCTCTTCAGTATATAGAAAGAATAGCAAAACTTAGTGGCCAAACTACACAGTAATGTGAAGGAATTAGTTACACAAGGGAATATAGACCATCTTTGATTCACCTAAGTTCATTTGCATACCAAGGAAAGAAAATTGTGAAATCAAGAAACATCTCTGTACCTCACTCTCAACATATCTCTGGGTGTTTTTCTTTTTGTTGTTCTTTTGTTTTGTTTTTGTATCAAGAATAATTCTTGAAATAGGTTTGGAGAAGATAGGCTCAAACTCAAGGACTAAATGAGAATTACAAAGAATTTTCTAACTCCAAGTAAATTGTCATCTGGAACCATGGATGTACTTTGAGGTCTACAAGGTACATCTAGAAAATTTACTACTGTGGAAAATGAAGACAGCTTAAAACTGAATAAAGGCGGAAGATTATTTTTGACAAATTGCTTTAACATTGTCCTTCAGGCCTCTGAGGAAGCTGCATATTTTCTTTAGACATCGATAGACTTCAAGGCTCTTGCAGAATCACTTTGATGCTATGAATTCTGTCATTTTGCTAGCACAGATATGACTCTTGGGTCCACCACTCCATTAGAACTATTTATTCCATTCATATTAATTTTTATTACAAATCTTACAAATGGGGGGGTTCTGGGTATTTAGGTCCACACTCTATTTTAAAGCTATATATTCGGTTTTCATAAATTGTTCTTGGAGGCCCAATAATCATTCCTGTCCATCTTGTAAGTGTCATATCTTTATCATCTTCAAGATTCCAGCTAACTGTCCCATCTCCTACTCCTTTCTGACCTGCTTCGAGTTCTTCCAACAGTTAGAAATTTTGAGGGACTTTCACTCCTGAGCCTGTGGTCTCCACTATCTTGCATTGCTGCTGCTCCAGTTGTGTTTCTTAAAAGCCAGTCCTAGTGGGTGTTTCGTAGTCACCCATGTTCTCTATATATGTAGCTTTCTCCACTGGAGGCATACCAACCTGTGGAAGAGTATAGCATGTAAATGTATTTGCTATGTCATTTGATTAAATATCTTTTCTTTTGAACAACTACATACTCTGGCTGGCTGATAAAAATAAACACATAGGGAGGGGGCAGGGGCTAGGAACTCTTCAGCTACGGGTCTGAGTGTACACTGACCCGCTAGGGTATCTTTTGAACCTGAAATATTGTTTGAACCTGGGGTATCATTTGAATGTGGCATGACTTTTCTGTAAATTCACAAATGAGATTTGCCTGAGGTGCTAAATATGAAATGGAGGACTAGATGGTCTCTAAGATCTTTCCCATCTCTGATAGTCTGATTCTATGACTAATTGCCATTTCTTAAAATGAATGCTTGAGAGTAGTGGGAGAACATGCTATTTTGAACTCTGCCATGTCAAGAAGGACATGCTTTAGCTATTGAAAGTTTAAATATCCCTATCGAAGAGATGCAGAGTCAAGTGTTTTCTGTTTAACAACTGTTTTGGAATCAAACAAATTGAAATCCACAGCACTTTATGACAAATTCTAGTGATAAAATATTTACTGAAGATGAAAAGTTATTTTTATAATTCCTACATGACACCAAAATATAACAAATGTCCGAAGTAAATAAAGAAATAATTTTTAAAAGTATACTCTCTTCCTTCCTGATCCAACTTTGACTCTCTGTCTCTATCTCTGGATCTGTTTCTTTCTCTCTCTCTTTCTCTCTCTCTCTCTCTCTCTTTCTCTCTCTCTGTATCTGTCTATCTGTCTGTCTGTCTCTGTCTCTGTCTTTCTCTCTCTCTCTCTCTCTCTCTCTCTCTCTCTCACACACACACACACACACACACACACACACACACACACAAAGGAGTGGAATTTTTCCATCTTAAGTATATTATCTTGGGGGAGAAGAAATAAGAAAAATGAAGCATTTTTTAGGATGCTAATAAAGTGATTTTTAATGACATCATTAGTGGAACAGTTCACAAATGATGCATATTAGTAGAATTGTGCTCTTTCTTTTTCCAAAGACAGTGAATCTGATGATGGCAGGCCAAGTGAATGTTAACTGTGCAAATTTCGCCTGCCTAAAGGCAGTTCAGTTTTTCCAGGGATCTCAAAACATTTTTGAAGGGAAAAACACGGGAGTACAGCTTGTTTGGGCCAGATCTTTTTCATTTTCAGTCTTCTTTCTTCCAAGTCATGTAACACATTCTTTGATGGAAAATACCAGGTTTGCAAAGGCGGGAGAAAATGCTGCACATCCTTTTCTTTTTTTAAAAATAAAATTCTTTTCAGGGCAAAAGATCCTGACTATGCCACTCAAAGAAGAGGATAAGAGTCTTCTAGGGAGGCTCTTGTTGGGAAGGTTAGTGCCTGGCTTCCTTTATTCAAGTGCCACAGAGGAAGATCAATCTGCATTGTCTCCTAGGAAAAATATTGGTGTGTGATGAAAACATAACTCTCTGGTGTTTTTCTTGATAGGCCCTTGATTTCCAGCCAGGAACTTTTGATTCTTTTCCTTCATTTTATCAGGGCCTCTATCTAACCCAGAAAATGTCACCCACCAAAACAGACATGCAGAAGTCCCACTGGGCTGTCCATCAGTCCAGCAGAGAGGGCTGACAAGACATATTACCCTTAAATCTAAAACACATGGCTGGAAAATGCCTCGTTTCCTGGCAATAATTAAGAATGCTACTTGGGAGATTGGCAGCCACCTAAAACAACCATTAGTCAACCCTAAATTTATGATGTCCCCAGCTTATGGAAATGAAACCCACATTACAGGTCTATGTTGGAAACTGTACCCCCAAAATGATACACAGGTAGAACCCATTACGATGGAGATGAAAAGAACACTGATTCTGCTAATTCAATTTTCTGAGCCCAAACAAGCACCCACAAAATGAAATACATCAAAGGAAAGGGGTATGCATTCTAAATGTATTTTCTATTAACTCTTACAGCTACCTGGGACCAACTCTCTCATCAGTTTGGTTGCCAAAGTGATCCAGTGTCCAAATGGTTCTAGAAGAAGCTAAGAACATAGAAATCATTTCCTGCAGAAGTATTGATCTTGTAATAAGCCTTGTGGAAGTCAATGTGGTCAAGTGGAAAGAGCACTGGGCTTGGACCCAGAAACCCTTATTGGAGCTTCCACCTAAACTCCACCACATCCTTACCACCGTAGATCCATGCTGTATGATTTGAGATGGGTCTCCTACATTCTCTGTGTTCCCATTTCCTTATTTGCAAAGTGGGAATTGATTTTACTACCAAGGATCAGATCTTAGAGAAGACTAATTTTTGTTAAATGTGTGAAAAACTAGGATAAAGCACTCACCCTGGAGTTAGGAGGACTGAGTTCAGATCCAGTCTCAGACACTGGCTTGATGCTGACTAGCTGTGTGACCCTGGGCAAGTCATTTAGCCCCAATTGCCTGGCAAAAAATAATAATAAAATAAATATGTAAGAAATATTTCATAACTACAAAGTCAACAATAAATGCAAGCTATTATTGTTCTCATATCAACTATGTACTTATAGAATCATACATCTAGAGCCAGAAGGAAACTCAGAGGTCATATAATCTAATCCACTCTTTTTCTAGGTGAGAAAACTGGGAGATTAAATGAATTACCTAGGGTCACACAGGTAGTAAATATCAGAGGCAGGATCTGAACCCAAATAAGAGATGTGCTGGAGATCTGATTGTTAAATTTTCAGCATGCGCATTTACAACTCAGAAATCATCAGACAGTACAAATCAAGGTTTAATGTTTTGTTGTGCTGATTCCTAGTCTTAATAGAGTGATAGAGAAAATTCTAATAATGGAGACTAAACTTCAAAGTCTGTCACACTTTTTCAAAAAGACAATTGTTAAACATTTATCAGCATCACACTGACCCAAGTCTTTTGATTCCAGAACCATTCTGCTTTCCAACATACTACACTATTTGCTTTCTATTACAACTGCACATGGAGAGTAAAGTCAGGTTATGGCACGAACTTGTGAAACAGGGAATCTGGCTTGATGAAAACAAATTGCCACAGGATCCATATACATGCCATAAAAACCCTATATTACACCAAAATAACAACTGTTATTTTGGAAAGGGAGCTAATACATTATAGCACATAAAAAAAAATCACACTTTTAAATGCATAACTTCTCCCCACCCTTTAAATGGCAAAAGGAATTTTGACTCTATCAAGGAAGGGCAGACTACTTCTACTGACTATAATCCTTAATTTAATGAAGAGAAGTAGAGTCAGCCCTTTGCTTTAGGGCACTTCCTCCCTGTAGTGACCATTGCCCAGCAATTTGCCTTGAGTCAAAGGAAAGGGAAGGGGAAGGGGAAGGGAAAAGGAAAGGCGAGGGGAAAGGAAAAAGAAAATTAAAATCCCAAGAAGAAATCACTGGGACCATGGCCCTGACTGGGAACTGGGTGTGAGATGGGAAAAATCGGGCTGCTTGCCATGCAATGGCTCCCTCTGAATTATGCGAAGTGGAGAAGCCAATTTCTGTTCCCAGTTGCACAGTACAACTCCTACAGGAACCAGGCCTACATTTTACCTCCTCATCTGGCTTGCTTGCCCTATATAGAAAAATGCTTGTCTGTGTGTGTCGTAGGACTCAAATTCCAAATGAAGCCCAAGGGAGGTGAAAAGTCAGAAGTTCCTCCTGAGAAAATCTTTTCAAATTAGAGCCAGCCTAGAGACATTTTCAGGACCAAATAAGATGTCTGCTTCTCTCATTCTCTGGCTTCCTAGATTTCTAAGCAACTCCCCTATTTGTCATCATTTTCACTGTGGCTTCTGGGTCAAGGATTCTCTTGCCATCCATGTGGTAGGTCCCGTGCTGGTAAAGGAGAAAGACCAGAGACATGTTTCCTTCAGGTGGGGCCTTGACTAGATCTGCCTGGAAATTACTATAGTTCAGTACTGCTCAGAAGAGTGGTGGGCACAGAGTAGACATCCAATAATTCAATTCGTTATTAATAATAACTGCAATTTTTGGAGTGGGAAGAACTTTGTGCGTTATTTCGTGTAACAAAGTGTCGCAAAATCATCCTTACTTTACAAATGAGGAAACTGGATTTGAGAGAGGTTCTGTGACTTACCCATGACCATATAACCAATAAGTTCCTTAGGTGGAATTTAAACCTAGATCTTCTTGATTCCAACATTCCCTCCCCAGCTCTCTGCACTGGGTTGTCCTTCCCACCTGACTTGTATACAATAAAAGAGTTGTAAAATAAAAAAAAACAAATAAATACATAAAAAATAAAAAAAATAAAAGAGTGTACACAGGGTATCTCAAAAATCTTAGTGCAACTTTGAGATTAGAGTTTAAAACTTCACTAAGACTTGAGACACCCTGTAATTATTATTTTTAGTTGTTTTTAATGTGTCACTGATTTTTTTCCCCCTTTCAAAGAAATTTCACTTTTAGGGCATCAGCTAATATTTTAGAGAAACCAATATTATATTATGCCGTTAATTGGTAAATACTTGATGACTCAATTTAGTTGAGGTAGCTATAGTGCAAGGCTTCTTAAACTTTTTCCATTCCCACATTTCTGCAGTGTTCCTTGGCATTTTGTGGCCTGAGGACATGTACAGTGCAAAGTACACGTGTTTTGTGTTCAGAACCAAGGCTGCAGTGAAGTTTCAGGATGCAACAGGGGCAAGAAACACCTCAGATTCATTACGCATTTGATTTTGAATTCATTTTTGGTCATTGCAAGTTCAGAAACCTTTTAACATTGCAAAATTTTTTTCAACCCCACGTGAGGTCACAACCCACAGTTTAAGAAGCGCTGTTTAAATAGTGAACAGCATGATAGACTTGGAGGCAGGAAGATCGACTTCAAATTCTGTATCAGATGCTTACTAGCAGTGTGATTCTGGGAACGGCATTTAATCTCTCTCAGCATCAGCTTTCTCATCTGTAAAATAAGAGAGTTGCTCTTTATGGCCTCAAAGCTCCTTTTTATGTCAAAGTCTTATGAATTGGATGAATATAATCCCCTGATGGGGCAGCTAGGTTGGCACAATGGATAGAACTCCAGGCCTGGAGTCTTATCTTCCTGAGTTCAAATCTGGCCTTAGACACTTACAAGCTGTGTAGCCCTAGATAAGTCATTTAACCCTGTTTGCCTCAGTTTCCTCATCTGTAAAATAAGCTGGCAAAGGAAATGGCAAGCCACTCCAGTATCTTTGTCAACAAGACCCTAAATGGGGTCATGAAGAGTCAGACACAATCTAACAACAATCTCCTGCTATTTGCTGGTGGCTATAGAGCAGTTCTCCAGTTTACACTGATTATAGGAGAAAAAATGTTTTTGTGAGCTTTAGCGGATTTCACAATGATTCCGAGGGACCTGAATATAAAGTGCAAAGGTAGAATCTTGGTGAATAAGCTGATTAGACCAAATAATATCTGGCAATTGCATTATGCTTTTCAGTTAAAACACATTTTAAAATATGGTATCCTATTTGGAATTCATAAGAATCCATCAATCAAGTATCTATTAAGTTCCTACTATGGGCCGGGCACTGGGAAAGCAAATATAATGAATGAGATAATCCTTACTCTCAGGGGGTTTTAAATTCTATTAGGGGAGACAAGAGGACATACATAAGTATATACAAAATAAATTGACAAGATAATTAGGGAGGAAGGGTTTCATGGCGCTAGTACTTGGAGACTGTGTTGAAAGTGGTACTCAAGCTGTAGCTTTAGGAAACAGGATTCTATGAAGCAGACATGAATAGAGAGTGTGCTCCAGGCATGGGGCACAGTCAATGCAAAAGTACAGACATGGGAAAAGAGTGTCCTGAGTGATAAAACAGGGAAAGCTGAGTTATGAATAAGGAAGCTAAAAACATAAGAATGCTTAAAGGTGGTAATAAAGGGCTATTGTTCCTCGCCATTTTATAGATGAGGAAACTGAAGTCCACAGTTATTTGCTTGAGGTCACATGGTTAACAAGGAATATTGTTAGAACTTGAAACAAAGTATGCTTACTCCTGGGCAGCTAGGTGGTGCAATGGATAGAGTGCTGACTCTGGATTCAGGAGGACCTGAGTTCCAATTCAACCTAACACTGGGCAAGTCACCTAACCCTGTTGGCCTCAGTTTCCGCACTTGCAAAATGAGCTGGAAAAGGAAATGACAAACCAATTCAGTATCTTTGCCAAGAAAATCTCAAATAGGATGACAGTCAGACATAACTGAACAATAATTCTCATTCCAAAGTCCATTACATCTCCTCCATTAAGCTGCTCTCTCTCTACCACAACAAGGGAAGTCTGAATTGTGATGTTCTAAATTGTACCACTTAATTTTTTCTTTCATTCATTCAACAACAACAGCTAACATTTATATAACAATTACTATATGCCAGGCTAAAGCATTTATTAACTTCCTACTGTGCTGGGGGTGCTAGGGATACAGAGATAAAATGAAAAAGCAGCATTGGCCTTAAAAAAATTAGCCTTGCATTCTACTGGGGGAAGTACCATGTGCCCATATAAGTAAGTTTATATCTATATCTATATCTATATCTATATCTATATCTATATCTATATCTATATCTATAGCTATATCTATATCTATGTCTATGTCTATGTCTATATCTATATCCATATCTATGTCTATATCTCTCTATATAATACAAAGTAATTTTTTCCCCATTCAAGATCACAAACTCCCTGAAATCTATCCACAGACCCATGGGAAATCCATGAAGTCCTGGACTAGAGTCAGAGAGACTAATTAAGAGCCTCTGTAATAGTTCAGACAAGAAGTGATGAGGGCCTTGATTTTGGTTGTGGCCATCTATATGGAGAGAGAACAGGGTGGATGTGAGAGATGTTATGTAGGTAGATTCAACAAGACTTTGAACTTTATACGTATGGCAGATGAGGGAGAAAAGAGTGAAGACCTGGGGGACTGGAAAGAGAGTGCTACCAGAAGAGGGAAATCAGGAAAAAAATGGGTTTGGGGGATTTTATCTTGCCTTTCTTCTCCTTGTTGTCATATTTCTCAGAGCCATTAAAAAAACTAACCATATGAATAGTCAGTTATACATATACTGTATTATCTTTGAAAAGGAGCTTTTGAGTGGCTGTAGAAATCATTATTATTGGTGCTACCATATCAGCACTTATGAAAACTACAATTTTAAGATACTTTATTGTGCCAAAAATAAAATGGAGATTTGGCAGTTTTCCAGGTGTGGGAAGGTGACCAGTTCATAAAATTCATTTCTCTCCCTACCCCGAAAATGATCTTTCTCTCAATTTAATTTAACACATATAGATTAAGCAGGTCTCTAGGTATGGCTCTGAGGATACAATGAAATATTTTTCCTTGGCCTAGGCTCTTCGGGGTCTGTATTTCAGTGAGAGGATCTGAAAATGGAACTGCCAAAGATCGAATCATCATCATCATCCTGATGGTGTGGGTGGGGAGGCAGAGTCAGATAACACAGCCCCAAACTAGGAATTTAAGGACCTGAGTTCAAATTCCAACTCTGCCATCATTAAGTCTGATCTTGGGTAAGACATTTCTCTGTTCTGAGCCTTAGTTTTCTCATCTACAAAGTGAGAGAAGTAGACTAGATTAGGGGTTCTTATCTTTGTATCATGGACCATTTGGCAGTCTGATAAAGTCTGTGGATCCCTTCTAAGAATAATAAAATGTAGCAACCTTTCACCTACATTAATAATTGAAGGGAATGCTAAATTTCAGTGAGAGGTTAATGGGAAAAATATGTAGATAGATAGATAGATAGATAGATAGATAGATGGATATAGATATATATTGCCTATCGAAGTTTGTAGACTGAAATCTATCCATGGACCCCTTGGGGGTCCATGAACCCTAGGTTAAGAACCATTGGACTATATGACCTTAAAAAGGACCCTCCCAGCTCTGACATCCTTGTGATTCAAAGTACAAGCAAACACTGAACAAATATGTACAATATTGATGTACCATGGACTGCAGAGAATGGCTAAGCCCATTGTAATAAAATACAGGGAAAGCATGGATAAAGGAAACCCCCAGGTACCTGAACCTTTTTTTAGAGCTCATTCTGGCCTCCAATCTAGAAATTTTTCCCAGAGTTTCTGACAAATGACTAGATGCTTTTAATTTTGCTCAACTGAAGGGCATGGAGTGAGGGCCCACGGTTAAATATTCACCCAGTGATCCAGTAGACATCATTGTCCTTGGTTTCCTCTCCAGTAAGAGTTCTCTGATGCTCAGTGAGGGATAAGCTGTGATGAAAGGCTCTGCCATATTCTTTATATGCATAGAACTACTCTCTGCTATGACTTTGAGGATGTCCAGTAAGGTTTGTAGACTTGGTGAATGAATCCCTGCCCCATTCTTTCCTCCATGGGATTCTTTCTATCCCTGAGTGCACACTCAAATCGCAGCAGCTTTTCTCTGTAGTGTAAAGTGTCAGGAAGGTTGTCTTATCAGCAGTAGGGGAAATTGCTGATTTCCAGGGAACAATTCTCCCTTTTAAATGCACATTATCTTGCTCTCTTATAAGCTTGGGCTTATAGGGAACTCATGTCTTAAGAAAGTATTTCCCAGCACCTTGCTTACTAAACAGAGGATGTTAATAACCATCCATTTTCCATCCCTTCAAAGGCTGCTCCATAGCCAATCTACAAATCCAGTGGCCCTTTCCAAATAGTCAACAAAAAGTTAAAGCTTCTTTGTTAAGTTACCTACACTCCATTCTTCGTGATGGAGAATGATTGTTGCTCCTCAACCTTTTCACGTTCAGTCCAGAAAAATTGGATCTGGCGAATGCCCAGGAGTTTAGTATGATGTGTAGATGTATTAGGTGGATGTCTATATCATGTGATCATAGTTTGGAGATGACCCTTCTCAATCTAAAAAAATAACTTTTCCACTGGATTATTTGACTTAGGAAACCCCACAACTAAAGATTCATTCTTTCATTCTTTTGACCTGTTGGCACACATTGTAATATAGCAGAAAGAATACTGATCTTGAAGTCAGAAGACCTAGAATCAGTCTCAGTTCCACAGCTTAGTAGATATGTTACTTTGGGAAAGTCACTACTTTCACTGGGCCCAAGTTTCCTCATTTATAAATTGGGGACTACAATGTCTCCTCTACCAATTTGATGAATGAGAAGACTCTTCAGAAAAGCTGCACAAATGCAAGTAGTTTACAAATTAAGCTTTTCCACTTACTTTCATGTGTTGTCTTTCCCTATTAGAATCTATGTTCCTTGAGGTCAGGAATTGTCCTTCTTTGTCCCTCTATTTGCATTCCCAGAACTTAGCACAGCACTTGACATATAGTAAGTGCTTACTAAATGTTAGCTCATTGGCTGATTATTATTATTATTATTTGGGTTAAGATGCTGTTCCCTAACTACAATGAAAACATCCATTGAAAATCTTAACGCCCAGTTAAATATTTAAGGCTAACCATACCTTAGTATGAATAGGTTTATCAGATTTTATTCTGGATGGAAGTTAGGGTAAGGAAAGTCCAAGGAAAATAAAGATAGAAATGCATTTCAGACATGAGGCTAGGTGGAAGGCCAATGGAAGAGGTAGAGAGGCCGGGGAAATGTATAGGTAAATTTCTCATACTTCACCATTTTACCCCAAATATGATTTTTGAGTCTTGTTCTCATTTGTTTGAAAGTATTTGGGGAAAGATGAAATTTTTGTGGGTAGAGAAGTGCTGTGCATATGTCTACTCAGATCCCAAGTAATGGTTGCCTTATGAGCTCCTATCACTGTACCATATACACCCTTGGAGAATAGTGGTGTGGCAAAATGCCAGGTGTTCAGTAAAGGAAATAGGCATCCTTTTCAAGTCACAGGACATCAGATTCATGGACAAAAAGGACTGATGTGATATGATGTGATGTGACGTCACATGATGTGATATGATTTTCCTAGCAATCATTATTGGTGGAGAAAAGAAATTTTCATTCAATTAATTTATAGTAAAACTAGCTTTTAAGAACACTCTAGGCCAGGGCTGTCCAAAATGCGGCCTGCAGTGTGATTTATGTGGCCTCCTACAAGCATAGAAATTTACGTAAATGCTTTAGTAAATGAAGCCGAGCTACTGCAGAGCTCTCACTAAAATGGCGAATCAAAATATATTGTCTATTGTTTCAATAAAAACCTAAGGTTGGACAGCCCTGCTCTAGGCCATTTGTCTACATTGTCATTCAATAACAATTACTAAGCAACTATGTATAAGGCACTGTGCTATGGATACAAAGACAAAACAAACAAAAAAAAAACAATAGCCCAGAGTTCAAGGAGTATACAAGCTTTCCAGAGAGCTAGGCTTCTTCTTTAATGACCAAGACTCATTAAAAAAATAGTAGTAGAATTAGCAGTAGTGGTAGTAGTTATACAATTTTTACTACATATACATTCCCTATGTGTTGTCTCCCTACTCCATCTCACTGGTTCAGTATAACAAATAATAAAAAAAAAGACAAAACAAAAAGCAAAATCGAGCTCAGCAAAACCAACCAACACATCAACTAAACCTAACATTTGTGCAGTAACTATTCCATATCTACAAACTTGATCCTCTTCAAAAAAAAAATGGGAGGGAGGCTCCTCCTCGTATTTCTTTTCAGGGGTGCCAGGCTAGGTCACTGTAATTTTTCTGCATTTTATGTTGTTCTTTCTATTTTCTGTTAGAATGTCCTCCTGGCTCTTCTTGCTTCACTTTGACTTGTTTTGTGTCAGTTTTCCAATGATTTTGTATTCATCATAGTCAGTATTTCAGATATTTAGCGGGGATAGTGAATAGGGCACTGAACCTGTGGTCAGGAAAAACTGAATTCAAATACAGCCTCAGAGATTTACTAACTGTGTGACCCTGGGCACCTCACTTATCTATTGGGGAATGACCTTTGGCCTTATATATTTGCGTTAGGGACCTGTGGATATCATACCTTTTCAGCTATATTTGATGAAAAAATTATTATTCCCCTTCTTGTCCTTGCATTAATTTTCCTCATTAAAAACCTTTTCAATTTCAGGCAGTTAAAATTTTCTTTTTCATGATTAAATCCCTCTATTTTTTTGGCTAAGAATTCTTTCCCTAACCCTAGTTATGAATGGCATTTAATCTAGTTCTGTTCTAATTTTTTTTAGTATGATATTTAATGTTCAGGCCATGTATCCGTTTTGAGTTCATTGTGCTGCATTGTGTAAGATATTAATCTAAACCAATATTTTGTTAAATTATTTTCCAATTTTCTCAACAGTTCTTATCAAATAGAGAATTCTCAAGTAATTTGTGTTCTCAAGATAATTGAACAATGGATTGTTGAGTTCCATTTATTTCTTATTCTTGCTGTTGTACTCATCTATTTCTTTATTTTCTATCCAAGACCAAGTAGTTCTAATAATTAATAATTTTAGGTCTAGAAATGCTAGATTTACTCCTTCATTCCTACTTTTTAAATTTTTCCTTAAAGATTTAAGATCTTTAGTTCCTCCAAATTATTTTTTAAAAATTATTTTGTCTAACTGTATAGAACTGGAAGGGAAGCTAATGATAAAGGTGATGGTGATGATTGATGGTGGTGGTAATGATGATAATGAGTCAGAGAATTTGACTGTTGCTTACTACTTGTATGATCTTGGATAAGTTGTTTCATCTCTTTGGGCCTGTTTCTCCTTCTAAAAAATGAGAATGTTGGACTTGGAAATCCAAGGACCCTTCCACTTTTAAACCCTGTGACCTTGATGCCTCATGGTGTAGGCCACAGAATGTGTGGTATGTTTCTGTAAAATGAATTATGAATATTAGATTTTTTATTTTTTGATTAATTTATTTTTAATTTTCAACATTCATTTCCACAAGATTTTGAGTCCAAATTTTCACCTCATCTCTCCCCCACCCCAAAACAGCATGCATTCTGATTACCTCTCCTTCTAGTCTGACCTCCCTTCTATCACCCACTCCATCTCTCATCCCTTTCCCCCCTACTTTCTTGCAGGGTAAGACAGATTTCTATACCCTATTGCCTGTATATCCTGTTTCCAAGTTGCGTGTAAAAACAATTTTTAACATTCAATTTTTAAACTTTCAGTTCCAAATTCTCTCCCTTCTTCCCTCCTCACCCACCCTCATTGAACAAGCAATTCAATATAGGTTATACATGTGTAGTTATAGATTATTTTTTAAAGGCTCTACCAGTGGAGTTCAAGCTTAGCAGGTCCTAGTAAAACTAGAAAGATTTCAAGTGATGGTACAAGGATGGACTGTATGTCTAACTTATGAGGATCAGACTAGCCAAATTCCAAGATGGGTATCATTAGATTAACCACGGAGTGATGAAACTGCTATCACTTGAAGCATACTTTTCTCTGAACACTTGAATAGTATGATGAATATAATTTATTTTTTCTCATTAATCTGAGGTCATAATTATGACTGTGAGCTATTAGAATGTGCTAGATAGCTGGGTATAGATGTAGCTGCAGACACAGATGAACCTTGCCTGAGGCAAAGCGCTAAAATAATCCCATCTATATATTTGTATAAAATAATCCCAATTCCATTATGATCCTAGCAGTGGCCTTGGAATTTTCTTTCTCAAAAAAGGTTTAACTTGCTTTGAGGTCCTTTCTCTCTTTTCTTATAAAGACCAAGTATATGACATACAGTTATAGGACCTCCTGTGAAGTAGAACATGACTGCCTTTCTGCAAAATGAGATGGTGAGTGTTCAATGGCTTTGATTAAGTTTTTTTTTCCTAAATGGAAAGGTAGAAATATGATGAACTCAGTAGAAATTAAAACTTTTTGGATGTGACCAATTCTAGAACCTGTTTTTGCTTGTCTATCCAAGTTTATAACAAAGGTTTTGTTTTTCATTCTTCCTTAATGGAGAGAGAGGCATGGAAGGGAGAGGAGGTAGATTTTTGTTGCTGGAAAGAATAAAATTTAATTTAAAAAATACAATGCAAAGGTTCTGGGGGAATGCTTGTTGGATTATAGTACCACAGTTTCATAGGTTAGATCTAGAAAGAACAATACACTCATTTTTACAGGTAAGGAAAATGAGGCATGGAGGGGTTCAGTGACTTGACCTGTCCATGGTCAATAGATATTAATTATCAGAAACAGGATCTGAACCTTGCCTCCTAAGTCATTGTTCTTTCTACTGCACCATGCCATTTCTCACTGGTCAGTGTTTAATATGTTGAAACAAAATATATTAATAAAATTGTTAAAGTTAAATAATAGTGGATTAAAGACTGAATCAGCCTTTTGTTAAGTTCAAAACATTGTCTGCAATTTCTTTATCATTAACACATGGAACACAGGCACCCCTTTCATAGTGTCATTGATTTACAGCTGGAGGAAACCTTAGAGGTCATCTAGTCTAAAGGCCCCTTATTTTAAAGATGAAAATACTGAAGCCCAAAGTAGGGACACAACCTGACCAAGATCATGCAAGGACTGAGTGACAGCCAGGATTTGAATGTGAGACCTCTGGTTCCAGCTTCAACATGCTTTACATTGTCCCACATTGCCAGCTTATACCTACTTGTATTGGTAGGTTGTCCATACTACCAGAAATTAAACCTTCCTTGGGGGAAGCTCTACAGTGGTCAATCCATAGATGATAAGTCCCGTGGCTAGTGTGCCTTTAGCATGACATAAGGTTTACAACACACTCTGAAAGAAAATTACCTTATTTGACCCTCCCAACCCCGTGATGAAAGTGAATAAGCATTTATATAGTATCTGCTATGCATCAGACACTATTAAGCACTTTTTACAGGTATTATCTCTTGATTCTCACAAAAACCCTTTGAGTCAGATGCTACTGTTATCCCCAATTTACAGTTGAGGAAACTGAGGCAAATGGAGGTTAAGTGACTTTCCTAGGGTCACATAAGTGACTGAGGTAGGATTTAAATTCATGTCTTCCTAGCTCAAGGCCCAGCATTCTATCCACTGTGCCTTTAACATATTTTCATTATATATTATTATAGCGATTATTATTTTTTTTCTAGATGAGAACTTTTTTTGAGGCTGAGACTTTAAATGACTGGTCCATAGTCCTGAAGTTAAGAAATATCAGAGATAGTCTTTGAATCCAGGTCTCTCCTGACTCCTATTCTGGCATTCTTTCCACTAAGCCATACTGTCTCTAAATAACTTTTTTTCTCCATAGGTTACAGATCTTTTCTCTCTTTTGACTCTCTGCCTCTGGCTCCCTTCTCGGCTGCCAGCATATCCACAGCTTCTGACTGCCAGTTCTGCTACTGCTGAAATCAACTGCTCATAGAAAAATTGATTGAGAAGTCAAAAATTATAGATTTGGAAATTTGGAAATGGTTGAAACATTTCTAGGAACAAGTAACACATTGATGTGATATTCTAACAAATTGAGGAGGTGCTTTACTTCGTAATCCATAGGATTCTTAATGGGACCTAATCGGATATAGAGAAAGGCAAAGGATATCTGGCTCTACTGAGGCAGTAGTTTTATCTCCTGGGACCACTGATCTCTTAGACTGTCAAACTAGCATATTTTTCAACTAGAGGGGGAACTACAGCTGACAATGCTCCTAGGTCCCTAGTTCTGTCACTCTCCTTTCAATGGGATATTTGCCCAAGATGCTAACAATTCTTAGAGGCGATGAGATTCAGTAGAATGAGTGTTGTGGAATATGAGGGAATGGGTTCAAATCTCATCTCTGACACTTATTATTTGTGTGACCTTGGGTAATCTCTTACCTTTCAGCTTTACTTTGCTCATCTATAAAATGAGGGGGTTGTATTAGTTGACTTCTGAGGTCCCTTCAAGCTCTAAATCTATGGTCCTATGATCCTCCTCTAATTAATATCTCATTGGTGGACTTAAGCCTAGGCTTGATAGAAGGCTTGAACTAATGATTAGATCAAATGGATGAAAGTGATTAACTCCCAGATTTGCTTATCTGAGATACAGTGCTTCCAGTTAATAAGGGGAAAAATCCAAGGTACAAACTTCAGATTCCTCCATATTATTCATTAGTGTCGAAAGAGGTTGTGGGTATTGTTGTGTCAAACTTAGAAGGAACAAAGAAAGACCGATAAAATACAATAAAAGAGCTTGTTGTTGAGCAAAGGGCCAAGAAGTGGTCATTTAACTTTCTAGAAAATTGAGTAGAATATAGACAAGTAGACAACCATTTTTGTATCTTCTGGATTTCTAGGTTAATTGTTATCCATTTCAGCTAAGGTCAAGTGCCTAAATTGGATTCCCACCCAACCCCCAACCCTATTGCAGAATTGTTCCTTTCCTTCCATGAGCTCAACCAATACCTTGATTATATCAAATATATTCTTCAATTCTAAGTGGTGTCAAACTCAAACAGAAACAGGTCATTGCAGGCCAAATACTTACTTAGAAAAGCACAAATTAATATTATCTATGTTTTATTGTATTTTATTTACTTTGTTAAGTATTTCCTAATTACATTTTAATCTGGTTTGGGGAGTTTTGTGGGCATCATCAGGTGCAGCTTTGACACCACTTCTCATAATCGCACCCTACCATATTACAGAGGAAGAAACTGAGGGTGAGTATCTTTCTCAACATCACACTGATAGTAATTGACAAAGAGAGGATTTGGATCCAGGTCTTTTGATGCCACATCTAGCCCTCTTTCTGCTGTTCCATGCTTCCTTCCTCAGCCACACCCACTGGGTTATTTTGCTGCTGAATACTCAAATTTGTTTCTTGGCTTTTTCTCTGTCCAGTACTGTTCTGAAAGATGAAATACCCCCAGAAAACTGGTCCCTGGACAAGAAGAATTTCACTGTATTAAAAACTTTTGCATGTTTTCACATGACCAATTGGTAAAAAGGCTCTATATAATACATGACTACTCTGTGTTCTGTGGGTATACAATAAATACCTATTGACTCGACTGGCATCAATTCCTATTCCACCGATGGGGTGACAGGGAGGTAAAGGCAAGTAGTACAGTGGAGAGAGTGCTAGACGTGGAGTCAGAAAGACCTGATTTCAGACAGAGCCTAGGATTCTTACTAGAAGCATGAATCTGGACAAGTCATTCAACCTTTACACTGGAAAAGTGGAGATACTAATAGTACCTATCTCCCAGGGTTGTTGTGTGGATCAGAGGAGATAATATTTATAAAGCGTCATGTAAAACTTAAAGTGCTATGTAATTGCTAATTATTATGATTTCCCCCACGAGAAGGAAAAAATATTAGCGTAAAAAGTCGTGTTGCCAGAGAGAAACCAAGATGCTCTAGGATTATAGCTCTAGAAGGGGTCTAAGAGGCCATCTCTTCTAAGTCCTTCATTGTGTAAATGTGGAAACCAAGGCTCAGAGACTTGCCCAGCACCACACAAGAAGTAAACATGAGAAGCAGGATTTGAACCCATGTCCTCTGGCTCCAGAGCCAGTCTTTTCTCTACTATACCATTATACCCTTTAAATCTTCTCATTCCTATTTGGTAAACACCAATGTAAGATAACTGAGTAATAAGTAAAGGCAGTGTGATTTGGAGGTGTACTTCCCAGAAATTATCGGAGGAAGTTCATCATTTCCATCATTCAGCCTGGAGACTTGAGTGACTTTCCCTCAGATATGATATAAGGGAACTAGCTGTCTTCCATCTAAGAACATATCCTGCTCTACAGACAGGGAGACTGCTCCAGGGTAACATGAGCATCCTTACCCCTCCAGCCCCACCCCATCCTCAAACAAGTGGAGCCCCCAGTCAGTTAAGGAAAAGGCAAACACCTTTCCATTGCAATGTTAAGGAAGAGGATCTTGCATTTCTCCCCAGGCTTGGCATTTCCAGGATTTTGGAATGAGGCCTAGGCCTTCTCTCATGAGTATGCAGGCATATTTATTGTCTCTGGATAGTGGTGAAAGGTTCGTGAGGTTTTTTTTTCTTTTTCTTTTTTTCTTTTCCTAAAATCAGGGGCTTGCCCTAGTGCCTTCAGCCAACATTTCTGAATTCTGGCCAAAAATGTCAGGGAAGTTGACAGCCTGGCTTATCCCAGAAGGGCATTAGTCACTCTATAAAACTTTAAAACTATCTCTCAGCTGTATAAAAACACCTCTCATATCTGAAAAGGATGGCAAGCCCCCTCCCTTAACTTGAAAACAATTGACAGCCATGAACAAAACAGAGACTTGGGTTCAAACCTGGCTTTAGATACTGACTAACTGTTTGAGCCTGGGCCAGTCACTCAACCTCTATTTGTCTCAGTTTCCTCATCTCTAAGGATAATAATAGCACCTACCTCCCAAGGTTATTTGGGCAGCCAAATGGTGTGGTGGATACATTGTTGGACCTAGAGTCAGGAAGACTTGAGTTCAAATCCAGCCTCAGATACTTACTTGCTTTGTGACCCTGGGCAAGTCACTTAACCCTGTTTGCCTCAGTTCCTTATCTATAAAATGAGTTAGAGTAGGAAATGGCAAACCCCTGTAGTATCTTTGCTAAGAAAACCCCAAATGGGGTCACGAAGAGTCAGACACAATTGAACAACCTAAGGTTATTGGGAGATTAAATGAGATAGTATTTGTAAAGACTTTTACAAACCTTAAAGTGCTTTGTAACTACTAGCTATCATTGTTGGTATTATTAACGATCTCCTTCCACGAGATCGATAATGCTTCTAAGTCCACGTGCTCATCTAGCTCATGAGTCAAGGATACTTTAATTGAGTTCACTGGCTTTCAGCAGCAACCAGCAGAGCTGTCTCAGGTCACTGCCTGCCTTCGGTTAAACACAGCTGATCAATATTACCATACAAATGAGGAAGAAGGACAGGAAGAATGGAGCCCGTGGCACTGGGAGGGTGGGGGAGGGAAAAGTAACTAAAGCCCCACATTTCTGTGATTCTAGGAAATGTTTTAGGCCAATGCATGTTTTATGTCAATCAAACACATAAAGCAGTTACTGAGACTGCACACGGCCATAAAGATGCACTTTTAAACCCTTAAAAATAAGGTACCATAATTACATCTCATAGAACTTTCAGTCCCAGGAGTCCCTTTGCTGTTTTTAAGATACCCATGGTAGATGAGGTAAAAGAAGGGGGGCTTGAAAGACTTTGAGCTCTGAGAACAGAAAAATGCAAAAGCTGTCCAGATTTGCATGTAGGATCTCTCTCCCTGATTTATTAGCTTTAATAACTGTGGGATCTCTCTCAGCTCTTGGCTTGGAGAACTAAAATCATTACAGTATAAGAATTTTTCCCCTTCACAGTAATCTCTGGTGGTGTCAGTCATCTGGGAAAGCGAAACAGCTTCCTTTCCATGTTTTTTTTTATTCCTAACTTGAATAACATTCTAGAAGTTTCTATTTGAAACTAAACTCTTGTCCATTCACTCCAAAGGGGAATTTTCAGCAATAATAGTCTTCTGTGGCAGACTTGGTTTTGTAGTTGAAACTCAAATGTGACTTAATAGTTCTGTGTGTCTTATTTCCATAAAATTGAAAAGGGAGTGAGCAGTCAGACAATGCACCAGCCTTATGGGGTCCTTCTTGGGAGCTGGAAGCCCCATGGCATAATTGAACTGACTGGCATAGACAGTGTAGTCTATATGCTCATGAGGAGGGCTAGGAAACTGTTTCTTCCTTGGGAAGCAGGGTCACATCAACTTCTTAGACCTTTGTGTTTGCCTTGGACAGAGAGAGAAAGAGAGAAGGAGAGAAAAAAAAAGGAAGAGAGAGAGAGAGAGAGAGAGAGAGAGAGAGAGAGAGAGAGAGAGAGAGAGAGAGAGAGAGAGAGAGAAAGAGAAAAAGGAAGAAAGAAAGAAAGAAAGAAAGAAAGAAAGAAAGAAAGAAAGAAAGAAAGAAAGAAAGAAAGAAAGAAAGAAAGAAAAAGATCTGTGTTGCCCAACTGGCCAGTTCCAGTTGGGTCCCCAGTGGGGCAGCTACTGTTTTCTACTATCTATTCCATGGCTACCTGTTTACCCGAAGGAGGATATAACAATAGATCTTGAGCTAGACAAAAACTTAGAAACCATCTCCATAAGTTTTTAACCTGAGATCCATGAACTTTAAAAAAATACCTAGATAACTGTATTTCAACAGAATTATACCCCTGATCTAGACCAAACCTCTCATTTTATAGACAAGAAACTGAGACTCAGGGAGGTCAGGTGAGTCGTCCAAGGTCATACAAGTGGTAAGCATCAGTGGTGGAATTTGAACCCATATCCTCTGATTCCAGAACCAGTGGGCCAGATGTTAGGAGAGACGTGATGGGAGGCTCAGAAATGTATGCTCTATTGACCCCAAGGTCACTGCTATTCAAGCAACTCCCATTTTTCATGTCATAGAAAATATAATGGCTGTAGAATTCTTAATGCATTGAAAGACCACATTGAACAGACTTAATCATATACTCACCTTATTAGACAAGGTTTCTTTGCTGGAAACAGCTGGATTGAATCATAAGATCACAGATTTAGAGCTTGAAGGAACCTTAGAGCAAAACTTCTTGCCGTTTTTGTGACATGGACTTCTTTGACAATCTAGTAAAACCAATAGACCCCTTTTCAGAATGTTTTTAAATGCATACAATAAAATACATAAGTTTACAAAAAAACAATTATATCGAAAGTTACCAAAACATATTTTTTTAAAAAATTCATGACTCCTGGGTTAATAACCCCTGACTTAGAGATATTCATTCCAGTTCATAATCTCCTAGTGTTAAGAGGATCCTTGGAAGCCAACTAGTTCAATTGTCACTGTCCTGTGCATGAATCCTCTCTCTACCTGCTTGACACATGAACATGCCATCTCTATCCAAATACCTCCAGTAGATAGAATGACAGACCTGGAGTTCCAGTCCTGCCCCAGACACTTCCTAGTGTTGCAACACCAAGCAAGTCATTTAATCTCTGCCTTCCTCAGTTTCCTCATTGGTGAATAGGAGTAATAATAGCACCTACCTCCCAGGTTATTGTGATGATCAAATGAATTAATATAAATAAGGTGCTTTTCACACTATAAAGTGCTATATAAATGTTCCTACTATTATAAAACCCCTTTTCTGTGCTCATTGTTTAATATGAAGATACTTCTTTTTGCTTGGAAGTACTTGCCTTTATGCCCCAGTTGCCTATGGTCAGCGTGGCCTTTTAGATTCATAGGATCATAGATTGAGAGCTAGAAGGGAGCTTAAAGGCCACCTAGACTTAACCCCCTAATTTTAGAGATGAGGAATCAAAGATCTCAAAAGGATAAGTGATTCTAGTAAGATCATACAGGTAGCAAATAGCATATACAGGATTTGAACTCATTTCCCTTGTCTCTAAATCCAGTATTCTTTCCATCGCATTGGTCTCAGCTGAATGAGCACTCCACTCTCCACCACCTCTGGTGCAATTTCCATGGCAACACCACTCTCTACATTGTGGAAGAGACCATATGATTCAACTAAGGTCAAATAATCCTGGAATTAAGTTAACAGCTTAGGAGCATAAGGGCCATTTGACATTATCTGGTCCAATTCCATTATGTTACAGATGAGATGTCTGAGGACCATAGAGGTGAATTGACTTGGTCAAAGTCACTCAACTATTAAATGTTAGGTCTGGTGCTTAGACTCAGGTCCTTTTCTCATTGAACTATACTATTTCCTCTCATCCTCTAAAACATGCCCAGTCTGGAATATGATCCACATGTTGATTGGCTCTCCAACCAGAGCTTACCAAGTCATCTGTTGGGTGTTGTTCTTCGTAATTGAAGAGCACCAAACTGACATCACTATGTTGGGTTCAATGCATGATGCATCCAACTGTGGCTGATCAAATTAATACGAGCTTGGAAAGCTCTACCACAGATCTGGCACAAACATATGTAAGTATATATGGTATAAATACAACATGAGTACAAGATAGCAGTTGGGGGATGTGGAGAGGTTAGAAAAGACTCCATGTAGGTGACACTTGAATTGAATTTTGAAGGAAACCTGGGATTTTAAGAAGCAGGGGTAAGGAAGAAGAGCATTCCAGGCATAGGACAGAATGTCTTAATCAATGGAGCAGTTTGGCTAGACCAGGAGAGTGCAAGGAGGGCAGCAAAGTATAAGAAGGCTCTAAAGGTAAGGGTTTCATCAGGTTATGAAGGGATTTAAAACCCAAATAGGATATTTTATATTTGATCGTGGAGGTAATAGGGAGCCAGTGAAGTTTGCTGAGCAAGGGAGTGAAATGGTTAGATCTATGTATCAGGAAAATGACTTTAGGAGTTAAGTGGAGGATGGATTCGGGGTGTAGGGAGAGACTTGATGTAAGGTGACCAACTAGGATGTTCTCTCAATAGTCTGAGTATGAGGTGATAAGAGCCTGGGTGGTAGCTAAGTAAAACAGTAAGATGTGAGAGATGATGTAGAAATTATGACATCGATATGACTTTGGGTTCTCAAATCCGTGCTAATGTGCTGAAAATTTAGGCAAGCGGCAGCAATTTTAGGAAGGCCTAATTTATAGGATTGTTATGAAGCTCAAAAGCTTTATAAACTTGAGTGTGCCACAAAGAATGTGTTCAGTAACATTTTCCAACTCTTCATGACCTCATGTGGGGTTTTCTTGGCAAAGTACTGGAGTGGTTTGCCATTTCCTTCTCCAACTCATTTTACAGATGAGGAAACTGAGGCAAGGTTAAGTGACTTGCCCAGGATCACATAGCTCATAAGTGTCTGAGGTCGTATTTGAACTCAGGAAGATGAGTCTTCCTGACTCCAGACCTGGAACTCTATCCACAGCACCACTACATGCTCTGTCACAGAAATAACAGTTATTATTATTGTTCAAGGATGAGCGCAGTGGATGACTGTGTCATCTACTTAGCTGCTTCAAGAGAGGTTCATAAGTAGAAACCTTTGGCTATAGCAATTCATGAAAATATCTACCAAGCTTATAAGACCATAGATAAAGCCCTTGAAGTGACCTCAGAAGACAATTACCTCATTTTACCAAAAAAAAGGAAATTAAGATCCAGGAAATTAAAATGATGTGTCCAGAGTCGCACAGGTAGTAAGCATCAGAAACAGAATCTGAACACAGGTCAACCCTAGAGGGGGTGATCTTTTCCCTTTATCATTACATCTGTGTCAGTGAAGAATGTTTATACCTATGCATTCATAGATAAATACAGTATTGAATTGATAACAACTGACAGCTTTAGTTTGCTATAATACTAGCCTGGAATGCATTGACTCCTCTCCTTTACCTCTGTTCAAGCTTTACCTTCTCCATGAAGCCTTTTCCTAGTGGCCCCCGGGTCCTACTGCCCCTCCCCCACTCAAAAATGTTTAATTTTAGAAATTATATAAAGTATTTATAATTTCATAAATAATTATATTTATTATTTGTATACTATATATTTATAAAAATTACATAAAAAGTACTTATTTTGGGTAAGTATTGCATCTACTTAGGTATGTACCAAAGGTCTCTATAACAAAGTAAGCTCCTTGAGGGCAGGATTTCACTTCTGTCTTTTTATCTAGGAGCACTTGGCACATAATAGGTGTTTAATAAATGCTTGCTGATCATTTTCCCAGACTCTTTACATACATTATCTCATTTCTTCCTCAGAACAATCCTGTGATGTAGCTACTGCAGATATTTTTATTCTCGTTTTACAGATGAGGAAACTGAGGAATCAGAGCATTGTGAATTGTCCAATTGGAGACTAGATTGAACAGAGGTCTTCTTGCCTTTAAGGCCTATAATTTTCCCACTGGCCCAAAGATCTCCAAACTTTTTGATCATGCAGCCCAATATGTGTATATTTACTTATTGTTGAGCCCATCCCTCCAATATATGTATATTTACTTATAAATTATATGTACATTCAACCGTACAAGGAATAAGTGCAAATATTCTACTAAAGAGGCAGTCTGATAGAGTGGATAGAGACCTAGCTTCAAAGACTGCAAGTTCTAAGTTTAAATACCATCTATGCTGATTGTGTGACCCTGGGCAAGTCACTTAATCTCTCTGTGTTCTAGATGGCTCTCTAAGACTATAAGGGGAAGAGAGGGTGTTCATTTGCATTTACAGAGTTTCCTTCCCTTGAAGTTTGTCACTCAGTTAAATTACACATCCAGTCCCTATGCCTATTATGTGGCACAGTGAAGAAAGTCAAGAAGATCTGAATTCAATTCTAACCTCATTCACTTTCTAGCTGTGTGACCCTGGGTAAGTCACCTAAGTTCTGTCTGCCTCAGCTTCTTTAACTGTTTAAAAGGGCATAATTGGATGGTTGTGATAGTCAAATGAAATAATATTTGTGAAGTGCTTAGCACAGTGCCTGGCACACATTAAGTACTATATAAATGCTTATTACCCTTCTCTGTAGTGAATAGAGTGTCTCTGTTTATAAGATTATAAGTTGCAGGAAAAGTGATGACCTGTTTTGGTAGAGGACTTTCTTCACCCAGGAGATCCCTAAGCTAATGAAGTAACAGGTCTATCTAATCATATACGTACTATCAGACTAATAATTACGTACATTTATAAAACACACATATAGAAAAAAATTAAAGGGTGAAATAAAGATGAAATAATATTTGATCTCGGAGTCCTCGGCAGTGATAGAGAGGTTTGGTAGAGGGTTCATGGATAACGATAATGTAACAAAATCTATGATGACCACAACCTATCCATGTCTGCTCATCCTGTCTGACTCACCCAGTGGTGTCTAAAATGAAAAAGGAAGGCCTGGGTCCTTGCTTACAAGTCACTACCTAAGAATATACAGCCCTCCCTCTGAGGGAGGGGTTTGGAGGGTGTGAAACTCTTCCAACAGCATTATTGTTGTTGCTAAGTCATTTTTCCATCATGTCCAACTCTCCACAACCCCATTTAGGGTTTTCTTGGCAAACATACTGGAGCGGTTTGCCATTTCCTCCTCCAGTTCATTTTATAGATGAAGAAACTGAGGCAAACAGGGTTAAGTGACTTGGCCAGGGTCACACAGCTAGTAAGTGTCTGAGGCCATATTTGAATTCAGGAAAATGAGTCTTCCTGACTCCAATCCCAGTACTCTATCTATTGGGCCATCTAGCTTCCAACAGCACTTTTTGCAATTAATGCTATGAGGGCTTCCATCAGTAGCAGGTCACAATTGCCCCGAGGGTCTGACACCCTTCTCAGAAGAGAGAAGGGGTTTGAAAGCTAGGAAGGCAGAGGAAGGGAGCATCATGGGGCAGTGTTGGGGACAAAGGTAGGTGTGCTCGTGTTAGAGATAAACTCAATGGTTGGCTATTGATTTTTTCTTCCCACCAAGAGGTCAATCACAAACCCTTTGGAAGGAGGCTATGCTACCACATTAGAGAACACTGCATCTGACCAGGCTTCAGCAGACAATGGAAAGAAGGCCAGATTCAGCCAGCTGCCTGTTTTTATATGGCTGGTGAACTAAGAATAGTTTTTATATCATAGTTTGTGGACTTCTTCACTAGACTACATGAGTTCTGGGCTTGGGGGAACTTCTAATTAGCATGTTCTTGTCAAAATCCATTTGCAAATTTTTTTTTACAATTATTAAATACCTAATTACTTAAGTAACATATCAAAAGCTATTTCTATGGCTCTCTAAATGGGCTCCTCTAAGCAAATATATCCTAGTAACTATCCATCAGTAGTCATGAGATTAATAGATTGTACCCATGCTGACATGCCTATTCTCAACCTAATCATCTGTGTATTTAACTATCCCAACTCATAACCTCAAAAGAATGCTAAGCATATGAAACAATTAGTCTTGGGAACAAAAGAATGAATGAATGCACCTTTTTTTTCTTTAGCCAGTCTTTACAAATACTTTTTTTTCTCGAAAATTAATTTTATTTTTAGTAATTAACAAAAATCTATTTTCCTTCCTTTCCATTTCCCCTTCCTCACTTTTTTCAGTAGGGAAGGGGAAATGAAAAGAAAAGGAAAAAAAACCCTTGTAATAGATACACATAGTCAAGTAAAGTAAAGTCCCACATTGACCATGTTCAAAAAAGTTGTATCATTCTACACTCTGAGTTCATCACTTTTCTATCAGGAGGGATGGATAGCATGCTTTATCCATGTTCCTCTGGAATCATGCTAGTTGATCAGAGTTCTGAAGTCCTTCAATGTTTGTCTTTGCAATGTTGTCATTATATTAATTGTTCCCCTGGTTCTACTTAACTCACTTTTTCATCAGTCAATATAAACCTTCCCAGGTTTCTCTGAAACCACCCCTTTTTATTATTTCCTATGGCAAAATAATATTCCACTATATTCATATAGCATAATTTGCTCATCCATTCTTCAATTGATGGGCATCCCTTTGGTTTCAAGTTCTTAATCCCCACAAAAGGAGCTATGGGTATTTTCGCACATACAGGGTTTTTTCCACTTTCTTTTATCTATTTTGGATATAAGTCTAGTAGTAATGTTACTGGGTCAGAGGATACTCACAGTTTGTAACTTGACAAATGCCTTTTCAATGTGTCAATACCTCTTAAGAAGAAAATAATGCTGATATGGTTTTGGCTTAGAGGGGGAGAGTTGACTGGACCTGGGATTTTATTTGCATAGGGAGCTTCCACTGAGGAAATTTCTCTACCAACACAGATGACTATTATCTTCTCTGCAATTTACAATTTTAAGGAGTTGCCCTGGGCACTGAGAGTAACCTCTTAAGTGATTTGTCCAGGGCCATATAGCACTAATTTTATTAGAGACAGGAACTTGAATTCAGGTCTTCCTGACTCCTCTATCCATGACCCACCACTGCCTCTCAAATATTAGTTACATGAGCATTTAAGTTGAAAAGTGCCAACATGGATAAAATTGATATCTTAATAGCATTTATAATACATAGATATAAACATGTAGGTCATATAATAATAACAATAATAATAATAATAATTCCCATATACAGTTTTCCAGTGTCTGATATATTTCCCTATTGATAGCTATGTGACAGCTAAAGATGAGAAGGTTGAAGTTCAGGGGCTGGAAGTGATAAAGCCACAATCATAAGGGTAGTAAGCAGCAGAGCTGAAATGCACCTTTCTGGCTCTAAACCTGGGGTCCTCTTGTGCTTCCTTTTGAAACTGACTTAAATGTTCTATGTGACAATTGGACTATGTCTGCATAATCATATAGAAGAGAATAGGGAAGCTCCCCTAGAAAAACTCGGAGGCACCATCCTCACTGCCAGATTCCCTAAGTAAAGAGGTCTTCTGGGCAACAGGTAGAATGTTTCTGAATCTCCTTTCAGTTTCTACAAAGAAAAAGCTTTAGGTCTATTGACCAAGAATTCCAATACAAATCAAGGTTCTCAAAGACAGGGATGCCTGATGAAGAAATGTTACATCTTAGAGAGTATGACCTTGCTTTTTAAATCATCGTTTATCAGATAAAGAGGAAATTCTTCATGATATCATACATAGCTACTGGAATTTAATAGTTTTGCTTTAGAAACAAACAAGAAAAATTAAACAGAGGAAAGAGCAAACTGACCCTGGAATCAGAGGACCCAGGTCCAAATCCTGCTTCTGATGCTGTGTGTCCTCGAGCAAGTCACTTAACTTCCATGGGAGGGCTTCAGTTTCCTCATCTCTAAAATGAGAGGGTTAGAACAATTGGCCTCTGAGATCTCCTTGAGCTCTAAAGCTATCATCCTGTGAATTTTTACCAGATACTTTATGGTTCTTCATTGAAGTATGGCTGGTTGGAGGTAAGAGGATGCAGGCAAGGTATAAGGCACAGGAGTTGACTAGTAAGTAATTTCTGGTCAAGTGAGGTGGAAGATGATATGGAAAGTAAGGCAATGACAAGGCACATTATCGTCATCATATTTCTATAGCACTTCATAGTTTTCAAGTGCTTTCCCGTATATTACCTCATTTGAACCTTATGACAGACTTGTGAGAGAGGTATTATTGTACCCATTTTACAGAGGAGAAAATGGTAACTAAGAGAATGGAAGCAACTTGTCCATGGTCACACAACTGGTAGGCATCAGGGGCAGGATTTGACCTCACATCTTCCTAACATTAGTCCTACTGCCCTATACACCTCACAATACTGTGTCAGGTTTAGAAATGATGACTGGGATCCCAGGAATGGGGATTGGATGGAAAAATATTTGAAAATATGTTGTATTCATTTTATCAATGGAATATATGTGAGAAGTAAAGGACTGAGGGGTGGTGATGCTTGAAGTTTCTTTATTTGAAGGTTAGCTTGTATAGTTTTAGTGACCTCAGGGATTAGAAAATTGAGATACATGAAAAATGACTCTATCTATAGAGGTAATGGATTTATTTACCTGATGGGTGAGATGTTTTGACCTCTAAGGACTTTCAGAAACTTTTCTTATCCAGTCACATTGGTAGTCTTCGTGTTCATCAACTTAATTGTGTGGCAACTTATATGGATCAATTAAAAGCATTTATTAAGCACCTACTATCGACCAGACAATATTCTAGGTGTTGGAGATACAAATACAAAAGTAAAATAGTCCCTGCCCTCAAGGACTTTATATTCTACTGGGATCACTAGTGTGCTCATATGGAATGGACCAATTTATCCCAAGGGTAGGAATTATGGATTCTACCACTGGCTTTTCTTGTGCTCCCTATGGAGTCATTCTGCCCTCCATTTTTTTCCATCTACAGAATGGAAATGGAATTGTGGTCCCTGAGGGAATTGTGTTAGATCCTTATTCATTTTCTATGTGATGGGTATTAAATCATGTCCATGAAAACACTTAAGAAGTGTTATTTGGCATTTTTGGTGGAGTTGTGATCCAGCCATTCTGGGGAGCAATTTGGAAATGTGCCCAAAGGGCAACCAAGCTGTGCATACCTTTTGACCCAGAAATACCACTTCTAGGTGTGTATCCCAACAAGATCATTAAAAAGGGAAAAGGACCCACCTGTACAAAAGTATTTATAGCTGCTGTTTTTGTGGTGGCAAAAACTGGAAATTGAGGGGATGCCCATCAATTGGGGGATGGTTGAACAAGTTGTGGTATATGAATGTAATGGAATACTATTGTTTCATAAGAAATGATGAGGAGGTGAACTTCAGAAAAACCTGGTAAGACTTACATGAACTGATGCTGAGTTAAGTGAGCAGAACCAGGAGAACACTGTACACAGTAACAGCAACATTGAGCAATATCCAACTTTGACAGACTTAGCTCTTCTCAGCAATGCAGTGATCTAACACAATTCCAAAAGACATGATAGAAAATGCTATCCACATCGAGAGAAAGAACTATGGTGTTTGAGTGCATATTTTTTCTCTTTTTTTGATTTTTTTCTTTCTCATGTTTTTCGCTTTCATTCTGATTCTTCTTTGACAACATAACTAATGTGGAAATATGTTTAATATGATCATACATGTATAACCTATATAAGATTGCATGATGTCTTGGGGAAGGGAGAAGGGAGAAATTTAGAACTCAAAATCTTATAAAAATGAAAGTTGAAAACTAAAAAAAAATAGCTTTTTCAAAAAATAAGTATTACTTGATAGGGATGAGTATCTTACAGGACACTTTGCACATCATAATCAACTTTAATACGTGAGGAGAGTTGCTATTGGTTTAATTATTTCCGGTATTTCCGATAATGATGACAACAATGATGATGTGTACTTTCCTAAAGGAAGGTATTGGTCATTTTACAGCTGGAAAAAACCCCACATCCATTGGATGTGGCACCAAATAGTTCCTTTCTACCACCAAGAAACTGTGCCAATCTAGTTCCCAGGTTGTTGACTTCACCTATTCCCATTCCAGGGTGGGGAAAGGGGGGGGAGGGGGTAGATGGAGTGACATTCTTTGTACTGTGCAGTAAGCTAAATTCCTCATGAACACCTTCCATCATCTGCTCACTGATCCATGTCCTGTTCTGTTGGCTGAGCTGCATTTTAAAGTCTTTCCTAGCATGACTTTGCCGGTCTTCATGCTGGCCGCCATGCAGTGACCTCCATCCCAAGTGACTATCAGTCATGTCTGCCCTAAAAAATACAATGTACCTACAGTGTTAAAGCAAATAAGCCACATGTCATATTAGCAAATATGATAAGTTCAAGACCAGTAGACCAGAAATAGCCTGTCTCCTGGTGTCCTGGGATCCATATTTGAACGTTTCTTTCCTCAAAGGTGGGAACCGAGGCAGGGGCAGCCTGTGTGGCCTGTTCCCACCAGTCCTGAGCGACCAATAATTAATTTATGCTGAATGTAATTACTCCCTTGTTAACAGTAGTTTTTCTGCACTTTCTCTCAGTTGGCTCTGGAGACATACATGTTGAGTGTGATGTATGACTCCTGGCACAGAAGGAAACCTGAGTCCTGTGAAAAGACAGAGATAAAGTGAGCTTGCTCTGTTACCCGCTAATGAATTTATGGGCTCAACACTCTTATCTGAAGTGCAGCAGAGGAACATTCTTAAGGAGTATTAGTGTGGCCTGGAAATAAGAACAAAAGAGAGTAAGAAAAAGCCAGTCTTCTCCAGCTTATTGGATTCCAGGTACTTTAGTCTCTTTACTTCAAAACCACTATAAGGAAGGCAGTGTATTTGTCAAAAAGAGGGAAGGTTGAAGAGTGTCTGTGGGAGGGGGAGGGGGGTAGAATTTACAGGGAATTTAAATTTTATCTCAAACTTTGATTGGATAGACCCATTATATACATTTTTAATCAAGAGCCTTGAGAAATTGTAAAATGTGAACTCTCCATTGTTTTCTTCATACCAAGTTTCAGCGTTAGCTGGCCTTTCGAACTCATTTGTATTCACTTTTTACTGAACACTGTGTGCATTATATCATATTTTTCTCTCGGTAGCTAAAAGAAAAGGAGCACAGATCAAGAGCTGAAAGGGACCTTGGGGTTGGCCAATCTGCCCGCCTCCTTTCATGAATGAGGAAACCAGAGCTGAGATAACTGTCTTACTTAGGCCACTCAGGGAATAGTTTTGACAGATGGGATTTGAAAACAGTTCCTCTGACTTCCAAGTCCGTGCGCTTTCCACAGTACCATGGAGGTGTATCTATTTTAAGAGGTTACTGAGTCAAAGATAGGGTGGTACTGTAGGAATAGCTAAACTTTATTCAAAGTTTGCAGTGTATCCCCTCATTTGATCCTCACAGCAACATTGTTGGACATATACTATACCACTCATTATTCCCATCTGAACTGAACTGAACTGAAGTTCGAAAAAATTAAGTAACTTGTCAAGCATCTCATAGCCAGTAGGGATCAGAGGTGGATTTTGAATCCACATCTCTCATGAGTCTAACATTTTAAGGGGTGGCTAGGTGGCGCAGTGAGTAGAGCACCAGCCCTGGAGTCAGGAGGACCTGAGTTCAAATCTGGCCTTAGACACTTGATGCACTTACTAGCTGTGTGACCTTGGGCAAGTCACTTAACCACAATTGCTTTGCCTTCCTCCTTCAAAAACAAAACACCTAAGTCTACAACTTTAGTTGCTATGACACAATGCTTCCCTAGAGAGTGCTGGAGATACCCGGGTCCAAATCTCACCTCTGACATTATTAGTTATGTGACTCTGCGTAAGTCACAGTATCTCTGAGACTCAGTTTCCTTTTCTGTAAAAATACTGATTACCTGTAGTATAAGGTTGCTGTAGTAACCCTACTTCCTGGAACTGTTATAAGAATCAAAAGATATACAAGGCATCCAAAAATTATTTTTAAGCTTTAATAGATTGTAACTAAGCATTTGGGGACTGCCTGTACTATATCTATATGTATATCTATCTATCTATCTATACATATATGTGTATATATACACATATATAATATATACACACATGTGTATACCTACATGTGCATATGTATATACACACACATATACATATATATATATATGCATACACATACACAGATATATCTGCCAAGAGGACAATGATGATGATGGGGATGATGATGAGAAAAGGACAAAATAGTTCACCAGCATGTCTATATAAAGGTATATCAACGTTTTGTCTCAGCATAAACCTATGCATATAATTATGGGTAGCAGGATTTGAACTAGTCTCCATTCTGAAAATGCTTTTGGAGAATGGCCCCACAAAAGTAGCACATGCTTCTAGGTCCTTGTGCATAGGGATGGTTTCATTTTTTGTATTTGTATTCCCAGTGCCTAGCACAGTGCTTGGTACACGCTAGGTGCTTCATACATGCTTGTTGATTGGCCGAATGATTGGGGTGGTGGTAGCAATAAGGGGGTTTTGCTGGCACAGCCTAAGCCATCTCCCCATTTAGCTGATCTTCTCCCATAAGCACTAGGGACTGATCCTGCAGAGGTTATAAGAAAGGTGAAAGGTGAATCCTTTGTTTTAGGTCACAGGGTGACCCTTGAATGGGTCAAAGGGCCATACTTGAGGATCTAGAGAGCCACATATGGCTTCAAGGCTGCAGATTCCCCACTCCTACTAAGGATATGACATGAGAGTTTTCCTGTCCCCTCATATTCTGGGGTCAACTCATTCAAACGTCTTGGGAATTTGCCATGAATATTTCCTTGCTCAACATAAGTACTGCAAATTCCTTTTGACCTACCTTGAAATTGACATCTAAAAGCCTTAGTTGGTGTAAAAAGATGTTAGGATTATAAATTTCCTGGGAGTAAAGAAAGAGCCTGTGGGAATCTGGGCTTGAAACAGAATCTAGAAAGAATCTAGAGAAGATAGGCATTCTGGCTTCCACGTTTCTAGAGACAACAGATAGGGACATACTCTCTATAGCAAGGCTGATTTGGAACAGACTGGAAAAACAGGTTAGATGGAGAGATGCCCAACATTGTTCAAACTGTAAAATGAAGAAAAAAGAAATTCTATTTAGGCAATGCCAAGAATACATGATGCATGTTCATTTCTTTAACATTCTCCTTGTGACTTCACTATGGAATGGTTTTTGTAGAAGGTACCTGTAGCTGCCTAACCGTTCTGGACATTTCGCATCAATCTGGGTTTTTTATTTGTTTGATTTTTACAGGCTTTGTAGCCAATGAATAGGAATGCAATGACAATTTGGTTCACTTTATGAAGAAAAATCCTTTCAAAGGACAGGGAGAATTGAAGTCTGAGAGAAAGTTGTATATTTTCACTTGATATCCGTTGCTAAAATTAAGATGGTTGTTCTTAGGGCAGGTTGTTCTCTAAATATGATTCTTGCCAGGACTTGTGCTGTATAATGAGAGCTGTATATGGGGTCAGAGGACTTCTATTCTAATCCTGACTCTGTCATTTACTACCCACTGAGCCTTGGGCAAGTCACTCAAAATCATTAAGCCTCATTGGTAAAATGAGGGGGTTAGGCTATGTAAACTTTCAGGTTCCTTCCAACTCTAAATCTTTGATCCAACTAATTCTGCTTTAAGGCTACAGATCTCAGTTGGCTGCAACACCCTCATGCCTGCCCCCACCAAACACAAGGGCTTCTCAACTTTCCCACTTCCCTGCCCCTTCTCCCAATTAAAAAAATTCTATGACTAGGCACATCATTATGAACACAGACATTTACTTTGTTGACCTTCCTACTCTTTGCTGCTCCTCTAGCTAATTAACCCCTGAACCTAAGGATATTTCCTGATTGGCTGCCCATACTCCACATGGAATAGAGTCAGGTTAGGTAAGTGGTGAAAGAAAATGGAAAGCAGAGAAATGTGGTCATAGACCAAAGATATTCAAAAGCTTCACAGTCACTGATGAGTCAGGAGGCTAGGCAGAGCTAGTCCATGACCATAACGACTTCTCAGAGGATAGTGGAAATGAAAGTGGAAAACTTATTGGTCCAGCTCTTGACCTTGTCTGGCTTTTGATTACTTTGGTTCTGATTTGGGCACTCATTTATTCCACAGAAGGGAATTGCCAGTATCTGCTGAACTGGCCAATGGTATGAGTCCAAGAAGAAGACACGAGCACAAGTATACAATGTGCATGCTCGAAAATCAGTAGAGAGAGGTCTTCCACCAGGGTCACCCTAGAAGCCATGGCCTCATCATCTAGGTATGTATTCCAGGATGAAGGATGGTGCCTGATCTCATACCCTCACTAGCATAACTAAATTGATTAATACAATTCAAGAGCAAACCAATATTGAAGCGGAGCATGGGCAGGGAATTGATACTATCCCCATTAAAAAATGTAAGTTGAATAGAAGCAAACTTCATCAGACAAAAACTCATTTCAGTTATTCAGCCATTTTAGTTGGCCAGTAAACAACTATTAAGCTACTATGTGCCTAGCACTGTGCAGTGGTATTACTGTTTCTATACCTTTTGTCTTTCTATTTAACTTCCAGGCTTTAAATCTTTATTCAATTTCTTGATTTTCCCACTACTATCTCATTTTGTCATTCTGAGACACACTGGACCTGACTTAACTTGATTTTTTATTTAAATTCACCATTTTGAATTCTGCCTCTTTTCCCCTTACTTATTTTAATTTATTCTCAATTTGTGTAAAGTATAAAAATTTTAATATTCATTTTTAAATTTTTGAGTTCCAAATTCTCTCCTTTCATCCTTTCCATTTATTCTTCTTCAGAAGGCAAGCAGTTTGATGTAGATAAAACATATGTAGTCATGCAAAACAGATTTCCATATTAGCCATGTTGCAAAAAAGGAACACAGACAAAAACACTTAAAAAAATAAAGTGAAAAAATAGTATGCTTTAATCTGCATTCAGACTCCATCAGTTCTTTCTCTGAAGATGGCTAGCATTTTTCATCGTAAGTCCCTCAAAATTGTCTTGTATCATTGTATTGCTAAGAATCACTGTCATTCACAATCATTGTACAATATTGCTTTTACTGAGTACAATGTCCTAGTTCTGCTCACTTCACTTTGCATCAGTTCATATAAGTCTTCGCAGGTTTTCTCTGAAACCACCCTGCTTGTCTTTTCTTATAGTATCATAATATTCTGTCACAATCATATACTATAATTTGTGGGCAGTGCCTCAATGTCAAATTCTTTGCCACCACAAAAAGAACTGCAATAAATATTTCTGTACATAGTGGTCCTTTTCCTTTTTCTTTGATCTTTTTGGGATACAGATGTAGTAGTGGTATTACTGTGTCAAAGAGTGTGCACAGTTTTACCATACGTTGAATATTGTTCCAAATTGCCCTTCAGAATGATTGTATCAGTTCACAACTCCACCAACAATCCATTATTGTTCCAATTTATCCACATCTCCTCATTGAGATTTTCTCTTTGTCATATAAGCCAATCTGATGGGTGTAAAGTGATACCTCAGAGTTGTTTTAATTTGCGTTCCTGTAATCAATAGTGAATTAGATCATTTTTTCATGAATGTAGATAGTTTTTCTTTCTTCTTCTTCAGAAAATTGCCTGTTCATATCCTTTGACCATTTATCAATTGAGGAATGACTCATATTCTTATCAATTTGACTCAGTTCTATAATATTTGAGAAATGAGGCCTTTATCAGAGAAACTTGCTATGAATTTTATCCCATTTTCCTGCTAATCTAATCTAATTTTGGCTGCATTGATTTTGTTAGTGCAAAATCTTCTTAATTTGATGTAATCAAAATTATCCATTTTACATCCCCAAATGCTCTCTAGCTCTTGTTTGGTAATAAATTCTTCCCTTATCCAAAGATCTAACAGGTAAAATTTTGCATGCTTCCTTAAGTTGCTTATGATATCATCCTTTATGTCGATCATGTAACCATTTGGCCTTATCTTGGTATACTGTGTGAAATGTTGGTCCTTATAAACAGGTCTCACTTCACACAAATTCGTATTAAGCAAATTTAACTTTACACAAAGAATTGTGAAAGAGATCTACATTCCAAAAAAACACACACACAGACACTTATGTTAACTTTACTAAACAGTATTGTATTCTTTCTCTTCCCCCTTATTCCTCCACTGGGAGCTCTGCAGCTCCCCCTCCCCCCAAAAAACCCTAAAAACAATCCAAGTGAAAGCAGAAGAAAAGACACTACAGCCCCTGTTGGACTGGGGGCTTGGCTTGAGACCTCCTGCACTGAGAAAAGAGACCTCTGCCATACTCTGCCCACCCAACTGCCTGTCAGACCCTGTCTGTTCTTCTTACTTCTGGTGAGGACCCCACATGGCTGGCCTCAATCCTCATGTTCCTTTTCCTGTTCTTGCTTCTCTTTCCCCAGACCCTATGTGTCCTTGAGCCATATGCTGGTCCCCTCCCTACATGAGCCCATGGGATCTTCCCTGCCACCCTCCCTATCATTCTTCCCTTTGTTCATGGGCAAATTTGCATTATGTAAAAATCACTTTAAGTAGAGGTCTGCAAAACAGTTCACTTACACAAAATGAGAACTGTCTATACCAAGTTCCTGCCAAAATAGTTTCCATTTTTCCCAGTAATTTTTCTCAAATAGTGAGGTCTTGTCCTAAAAGCTTGGATCTTGGGGTTTGTCAAATACTAGATTAATATAGTCATTTACTACTATGTATTGTGTACCTAATCTATTCCCCTGATCCACCACTCTATTTCTTAGTCAGTATCAGATAGTTTTGATGATTGCTGCTTTGTAGTCCATTTTTAAATCTGGGACTTTTAGGCAACTTTCCTTCATGTTTTTTTCATTGATTCTAGCTCTAGCTCTATAAAATAATTTTTTAGTAGTTTGATTGGTATGGCACTGAGTAAGTAGATAGAATTGTCATTTTTTATTATATTGCTTTAGCCTACCCATGATCAAATAATATTTCTCCAATTGTTTAGATTTGACTGTATTTATGTGAAAAGTATTTTGTAATTGTATTCTTATACTTTCTGGATTTGTCTTGGTAGGTATATTCCCAAGTATTTTATATTGTCTGCAGTTATTTTAAATGGAATTTCTCTTTCTGTCCCTTCCAGATGGACTTTGTTGGTAATATATAGAAATGCCGATGATTTTTGTGCGTTTATTTCATATTCTGAAATTGTTTAAGTTAATTATTTCAACTTGTTTTTTTAGTTGATTCTCTAGGATTCTCTAAGAACAACATTATGACATCTACAAAGAGTAATAGGTTTTTTTTTCCTCATCATCTATTCTAATGCAATTTATTTCTCTCTTTTTGCTATGGCTAGCATTTCTAGTACAATATTGAAGAATAGTGGTGATAACGGGCATTCTCATTTTACTCCTCATCTTACTGGGAAGGCTTCTAGCTTATTTCCAATAGTGAAAATACTTGCTGATAGTTTTAGATAGATACTACTGATGATTTTAAGGAAAGCTTCATTTATTCCTATGCTTTTCAGTGCTTTTTCTTTTTAAATAGGGATAAGTATTGTAATTTATTAAAAAGGTTTTTATGCATTTATTGAGGTAATCATATGATCTTTGTTGTTTTTGTTATGGCAAATTATGCTTATAGTTTTCCTAATAATGAACCAGCCCTGAAGTCCTGGAATAAATCCCATCTGGTCCTAGTGCAAGCTCTTTGTAATATGTTGTTGTAGTCTAGTGTTTTATTAAAATTTTTGCATCAATATTCATTAGGGAAATTGGTTTCTTTCTCTATTTTTGTTCTTCCAGGTTTAGGTATTGGAATCACATTTTTGTCATAAAAAGAATTTGGTAAGATTCCTTCTTTACTTACTTTCCCAAATAGTTTATGTAGTAGTGAACTTAATTGTTTTCTAAGTGTTTGGTAGAATTCCTTATCCTGGGGATATATGCTTTCCTCCATCCTATTTTTCTCCTTGTTTATCTTTCTCTATCTCTATTTATCCAATCCCTCCTCAAAAATCTGTTTTCTTTTCTTTTTTTAATTAATAAATTTATTTTTTATTTTTAGCTTATAACACTCAGTCCTACAAGTTTTGGGGTTCCAAATTTTCTCTCCCTCCCTCTCTTCCGCCCCACCCCCCAAGATGGCATGTAATCCAATGTAGGTTCTACATATACCTTCACATTGAACTTATTTACATAATAGTCCAGTTGTGAAGAAGAATTATAACCAATGGAATGAGTCATGAGAAAGGAGAAATGAAACAAAAAAAGAAGGAAAAAGAAAAGAGAGCAAAAAGTTTGCCTCAGTCTGCATTCAGACTCCCTAATTCTTTTTCTGGATGTGCATAGCTTTTTCCATCATGAGTCTTTTGGAGCTGCCTTTGAACCTTGCATTAATGAGAGGAATCAAGTCCATCAAAGTTAGTCCTTACAGATACTGTGTGTCTGTAATTGTGTATAATGATCCCTTGGTTCTGCTTCCCTCACTCAATTTCAGTTCATATAAGTCATTCCAGGTTATAATGAAGTCCATCTGCTCCTCATTTCTTATAGCACAATAGTATTCCATTACATTCATATAGCACAATTTGTTTAGCCATTCCCCCAATTGATGAGCATTGCCTTGATTTCCAATTCTTTGCTACCATAGAAAGAACTGCCATAAATATTTTTGTACATATGGGTCCCTTTCCCACTTGTCTGATCACTTTGGGATATAGCCCTAGAAGTGGTATTGCTGGGTCAAAGGTTATGCCCATTTTTATACCCCTTTGCACATAGAAAAGTCTGTTTTCTTTCTTTCTGCCACATCTCCCAATATGACCTTCCTTCTATCAGCCTTCGCCTTCCTGTCCCACTTCTCTTGTCCCTTTCCCCTCCTACTTCCCTATAGGGTAAGATAGATTTCTATAGCGAACTGAATGTGTATGTTATTCCCTCTTTTAGCCAATTCTGATGAGAGTAAAGTTCAAGTGTTGCCCACCACCTCCAAGTCTTCCCTTCCACTTTAAAATTTCTTCTTTTTATGCTTCTTTTATGTAAGATAATTTTCCTCATTTTCCCCACTTCTTCCTTCTCCCAGTGTATCCCTTTTTCTCACCGCTTAATTTTATTTTTTAAATCATCCCATAATAGTCAATTCACACCCATGCCCTCTATCTTTGTATACTCCTTGTAACTGCCCTAGCAATGATAAAGTTCCTAGGAGTTACAAGTATCATTTTACCATATAGGGATGTAAACAGTTTAGTCTTTATTGAGTCCCTTTCTGAGAAAAGCTAAGTCTATCAAAGGTGGCATTGCACAATGTTACTGTTGCTGTGCACAAAGTTCTCCTGGTTCTTCTCACTTCATTCAACATCAGTTCATGTCTTTCCAGTAATTCTGTTTTTAAGGTGTTATTTTCTCCAATATTTTTGTGCTTCTTTTACCAAGCAATTGACACTTTTTTCATAATTTTCTTTCATCACTCTCATTTCTTTGCCCAATTTTTCCTTCACTTCTGTCATTTGATTTTTAAATTCTTTTTTGAGCTCTTCCAGGAAATCTTTTTGGGCTTATGTCCAATTGATATTTTTGTCTTTGAGGTTTTTTTGTAACTGTTGTTACACCATTATCTTCTTAGTTTGTGTCTTCACATTCCCTGTTTCCTTAGTAACTTCATTGTCAGATTCTTTTTTGTGGTTTGCTCATTTTCTCAGCCTATTTCTTTACTTTTAACTTCATGTTAAAGTTGGGCTGTGCTCCTGGGGTAAAGGGATCATTGTCTTAAGTTTCAGGCTTTTCATGTTGCTTTTCTTCACAACTAGTTCTGAGGGTCTGTAAGTTTTCAGCGCTTCCTCTTGCTTCCAAGGTGGTATGATATGACAAGAGGAGTGACAACTGATCTCTTGGCCTGTACTCTGGACTTTACCCAGAAAGGGTCTTTGTTCGCCAGTAGCCACAAGTTCTAGTGCTCCTCTTGGCCCTGGAACTGTGACTACTGGTAGTCATACTAGGTAGTGCTCCTTTCTTTCTTGCAATTGAGACCAGGGCCCCTACTTACTTATGGATGACCACAAGCACTCTTCTTCACCCCGGAACTGTGACCAGTGACCCTGTGACCACAAGTGCCAGTGGTCCTTTTTGCCCTGGGACTGTGACTTGGAACTATGTATGGACAATGCAATAGGGTCCTGTACCCAGTGCCAGTAAACGGTCCTCTTTAATCTTTTTCTGATCAGCTGTACAACCCCCTTACTGTCTGTGGGATGAGAACTATAAAAGCTGCTGATGCCACTGATGTAGTCACCTCCAAGGCCTGCTGCTGATGCGTGATTACCACCCCAACATAACAGATTTTTCCTGCCAATCTCTGAAGTTGTCCTGGGCTAGAAAATTGTTTCACCCAACATTTTGTTGGTTCTGTTGCTCCAGAAGTTAATTTGAGGTGTTATTATAAAGTTCTTCAGAGGGGGATTTAGGAGACTTCAGGTGAGTTCCTGCCTCTAATCTGCCATCTTGGCTACACCTCCCTCCATGCCTCTCTTTCTCAAGGAAGGATTATGTCCCATTTTCAGCTGCCCAAATCACTGATACAACTCCCACTACTCTTTCACTCCTTCCCATAAGGCTGCAGATCACAGTTGGCTACAGCACCCTTATGCCTGATCCGACCACACACAAAGACTATTCTACCTTTCTACTTCCTTACACCTATGCCTGCCCCTTCACCCAATTGAAAAAGAGATCCTGTGGTTAGGCACATCATCATGAACAGGGACATCTACTTTATTGACCTTCCATACCCTACCACAAGAGGCAGCAATGGGACCTAGCCTGATTTGTTGAATTGTAATCAATTAAATACCTCTGACTCTGGCAATGAAGTGGGTTGACACTGAGGGTATGGTAAGAAGTAGCAATATGAAAAGAAAACATGATGCTTAGAGTCATAGAGGAAAAGGAGGTAAGACAGCTGGAATGAATAAGGCAATATTGTAATCTGGAAAACAACATAACCAAGGACATCCTTGGGTGAGGAAGATATGGGTGATTTGGAAATCTGTAGCCTGTTTCCTTTGGCAATGAAGGCTCCTAGGTGTACTCACCCACGAGCCACAGAAATGTCACAATATGCTAGAATGCTGAAATAGAGAGTCCTATGTTTGGAATCAGACAGATCTAGATTCAAATTCTACCTCGCCCACACTTGCCAGCTAGGTGACCCCAGGCAAGTTACTTAACCTCTCTGAGCCTATTTTCTCACATGTAAGATGAAGATAATAATACCCACAGTATCAACCTCACAGGGTTGTTGGGAGGTTCAAATGAGATAATGTATGTAAGGAGCTTTGGCTATCTAAATGTTAGCTCCAGGCAATAAAGAGCCAGGTAGAGAACATGAACTACAAAAGAATAAAGAAACAAGGGCTAGAACTGGAATAGTCATAGGATCATTAGGTGTCCAGAAGCCTTCTTGTCCAACTCCCTCATTTTACAGATGAAGAACGTGGGCCTCAGACATGACTCTCGTGGCTTGGTGGAGGTCACACAGCTAGTGTATTTGAGAGGTGACATTTCAACCCAGGTCTTCCTGTCTCTAAACCCAGCACTTCATTCACTTAGGCTAGGCTGACTTAACTCACTCTCACAGAAAACTGTTGGGGCTACATTTGTCCATTGTTCTAAGACTCACAAAAGATCTGTTGTGGCTACTTTTGTTGATTGCTTAAGGAGGCTGGGTTTACACCTATCTGAGCCACCTGGTGCTAATTACCAACACCTAAGGAGATTATCCCAGGCTAGCTTCGGAGAAGTAGGACACAAGCAGACTCCTTTAAAGACAGAACCTACTGCATGACCAGGGACCCCTTTGGCAAATTGACAATTAGTGGGAGGAGGTGTTCCCAATGGGAGACCCAATGGGGCAATAGTTCACTTGTGATCCAGGAAGTAGAGAAAGTACAATAACTGTTTTTGAACTGAAGGATCTGTGCTGTTTGTCTTTCTGCCTGAGGCTCTAATCAGTTGTTTGTGCTGTAAAATGCAAGCTGATGTTCCAGTTTAAGGGTAAGGGAAAGGGGATTAAAGATTTTAAGCCCTGGCTTTCTGGAGAGGATGAAGGGATCCTAGACAGGATGGAAGAAATAATCCAAGAAGGAAGTCAGGTAGAAAAATATGCTTAGAAGATGGGAGGAAATCAAAAACAGTGTCAAGAGATTGGCAAATATAAAAAGGTGACACAGAAGAGAACGAGAATGCCAGTTCAGTGAGAGGTAGAGCGGTCACACATTTAACGACCTAATCTAGCACTGCACTTCTGCTTTAGTTGAAGCCTCCTTAAGCAAGTTGACCAACTTAGTTGGATCCCTAGTTTCTCCCTGCTTCTCTTAGCTATCATAGCCTAGTGGAGAGTCTCACTAATGTCCTCCACTTTCCCATAAATACGTATCAAAGACTCTTCTTCCTGGAGCCAACTACTGGGACAGACTTCAGGGAAGAGATACAAACTCACACAAAGGGTCAAAAGGAATAGCTCATAAGTCACCTCAGGGCTTCATCCTTGAATGAACTTGGACCAGTATACCTGTGAGGTCTGCTCAGATTGATATACTTGCTGTGCCTTGAACATGACATCCCATCTCTCATCTCTCAAGGCCTGGATTGGATTCCCTCTTCACCTTTGCCTCTTACAATCCCTAGCTTCCATCAAATTGTGGCTGGAGCCCAATGTCCTACATGAAGCATTTCCTGATTCCTCTCAACTACTACCACCTAAACTACCTTATATTTATATTTAATTACCTTATATTTATTTCTTATACAAAAATATTAATTTTTTTAATATTTCATATTTACTTGTACATGTAGGCAGCTAAGTGACACAGTGGATAGAGTGCTGGACTTGCAGCCAAAAATACCCAAAATTGAATCCTGCCTTAGACACTGATGTCTCTGTGACCCTGGGTAAATCACTTAACCTCTCTTAGTTTCAGTTGCCTTACCTTTAAAAAGGGAATAATAGCACCTATCTCACAGGGCTGAGGTGAAAAGCAAATCGGTGAAACACTTTACAAACTTTAGAGTGCTATATAAATACCTCCTCCTCCTCCTCCTCTTCTTCCTTCTCTTCCTCTTCGTACTCCTCTTTCTCCTCTCCCTTCTCTTCTTCTTCAACCTTCTTCTCCTTCCTCCTGCTCTTCTTCCTCTTATCATCATCATCATCATCATTATGTTGCATGTTATTTCCCCCTGGAGGATTGTAATAAGGAGTATTACTATCGGATATAAACTCCTTAGAGGGCAGGAGCTATTTCACTTTGGTCTTTATATCACTAATTCCTGCCACAGTGCTCAACAGACTTGTAGTAGATAATTAGTAAATGTTGGCTGATGGCTTCATTAGGTTTCTCAGCTGCTCAAACTTGCCTTTGTAAGATGAAAAGATGAGCTACGACCTCGAGATCTAAACAAGCATGCTACCCATGATTAATTGGTTGCCTTAGGATTTTGTGAGTCTGGCTTGAGTCACTTCCACAGAAAAAGGAGTCAATTGGGATAGGGCCTGTCCTATATGCATTGGTGTTACTGCCTTGCATTGTTTCTATGGGATCTCTCTTTCTTTGTGACAACATCCGTGTTAGAGACCTTTGCAATATGTCCTTCTGCAGCAGGAAGAGCTTCATGCTTAAAATCTGTCATTTATTTCCTTTTCTGACAACCACCTAGTCTGTTCACATTTGAAGGGTAAGCATTAATTTTACTACCTGCCAGCTCTATTCCTTACAATCATCTTGGATATCTGTAGAAGGGAGTGGAAGACATGGGGGCTTTCGTCCTTAGTACACAGTCTTTGATATGTTACAATGGCACAAACTTCTCCAGGGTCAGAGTGAATCTAGAGGAATGGAAGTGATGAGGGCTTTCCTCTTTCTCAGGCTATTGTCCTTGGTGTGTTAAAACAGGTCATATACCAGGTATTAAGCTAAGGAGCAGCTAGATGGTGCAGTTGATAGAGCCCTGGGCATGGAGTCAAGAAGCCTCATCTTCCTGAGTTCTAATCATGCCTCAGACACTTGCTAGTTGTATGACCCTGGACAAGTCACTTAACCTCGTTTGCCTCAAATGTAGAATAAGTTAAAGAAGGAAATGGCAAACACTCCAGTATCTTTGCCAAGAAAACCCCAAATGGTATCATGTTCATATGCAACTAAAATGGTTGAGCAAATATTACAACAGGACAAGCCTCTCTTCGTATAGGATGAATCTAGACCTTCTGAAGTTGAACGAAAATCTTTTCTTTCATGGAATAATTAGGGCTTATAAGTATGAGCAGGTGGGAAGAAACTGGCTATAAAATCCAAGAGAAAGAGATAGTTAGTGTCTCCCTTATAGTAACTCCCTAATGAAGGATACACCTTACATGGCTTATCAGGCAGGTCTTGGGGATACATGCATTTTCACATTTTTTCATTAAGGGTCATGACTTTGGAAGAGAAAAATGATGTAGAAAGCTCTGGCTATTATAGCGTTAAAGAACGGGGTTTGCTTTTTCTGGACCATGGCTTATAATACCAGAATTATGGGAACCTGGCAGAGGCTGGAGCACATATTATGAAGACTAGGAAGAATGTGTTTGGCAGGCAACACACCAATCTGACCAAGAGAGCTTTAAACCAAAATTTTAGGGGGGAAGGGAGAAATATGTTTAGATAAAACTACAGACTGGAATACTATGAAATATGGAATTTATGAGTGAAATGTGGCAAAAAAGGTATATACCTTGTTCAAAAAATAAATCTGAAAAAGGGATCGGAGATGAGTAATAACATATGGGGAGGCAGTATATGAAGGCATCTATCACCTAAATCCTTTGAGTCTTATTTTCCTCATTGTAAATGGGATGAATAGGATGTTCAGGGAGGACTAGTACCTCTGGTTTCAGGGTTCCTCATCCACCTTTGGTGTTCACCTGCCACCCAACTCTCACCTGTGGCTCCAAGAAGCTATGGCATATGCAGGGGCCACACCCCAATAAAAACATCCCAGCAGACAGGCTAAACCAGGCTGAGGGTAACCAACCAGCCTCAGATCTGTTGGTGAGTTAGGGAGATGTCTACCCCAATGGCATGTGATGTCTTCACCCAGTGAAATGAGAAGATAAGAATAGTTTGTTCCAATGGCCATGAAGGTGGTGGAAGCAGGTTCTTAGAACTTGGTCAGACATGGAAGACACCAAGGTCATCCACTTCATTCTAGGCCATTGCCAATCATCCTGACTTTTGTCTTGCCACTGGACTTTAATGACTCTGGAAGAGAGAGTGAGGCTGACAACTTTGTGCAGCTCTGCCTCACTTAAATCCAATTCTCACACAAGTCAAGACATCCCCTGTGATGCCATTGGTCCTCTTTGACAATGAAGGATGAACAACAACATACAACAAGGTCGCTTTCAACTCTTAATCCATGATCTAATAACAAGCTATACATGTACATAGAAATGTGTAAATCTAAGACTAAGAAGACAGTGGAGTTTTTGTTTGTGTGTTTGGTGAGGTGAACATAAAATAGAAATGATATTGTCATGGAAGTATATTACAGACTGCCCAGATGGATAGAGGTTATGGGTGAAGCTTTCCTAATTTAGATTTTTAAAAGGCAGCCCAGAAGAAAACCATAATTCTAAGGGTTGGAGAGGAGGGAGATCTCAACTACTTGGACATTGGATGGAATTTTCAGTCTGCTCAAAGAAAAACAATTCTTGACCTGTTATGCCTGACAACTTCGATTCTTGGAAAATAGAGGAAATAATAAGAAGGAGTGTTATTCTGGACTTTTTTCTATTAATTGGCAAGAAATGAGAACTTTGTAGGAAGGTGACAATGTCACCTTAGTCATCATACTGCCCAAGAAAAGGCATCTAGCTATATGGCACAGAGGATAGTGTGCCCAGGCTTGGAGTCAGGAAGAATTGAGTTCAAATCATGTCTTAGATACTTCCTAGCTTTGTGACCCTGGGAAAGTCACTTAATCTCTGTCTGCCACAGTAGTAATAACAATAACAAATGAAAACATTTATTATTAAGTAAATGTGTAATAAATGCTTGTTGACTCCTTGACTTGGGTGTAGAATGAGTCAAGTCTCCTGAACGATGCCAAAGAAAATATGAAAAGGGTTTTTAAAGGTCTGATGAGAGAAAGATGAAGAATGAGAAAGGGATAAGTTGGCTGCTTAGAGAAAACAGTATAATGTTCACAGATGTTGGAGAAAATGCTGAACGACTCAGTTATTTGGCTTCCCTTTTCTCTATGAGAAGAATCCTAGGTTAAAAGTTGGATTATATGACTTGTAATTCCTTGTAACTCTTAGATTCTGTGGCTAACAAAGGAAGGAAGGAAGGAATAAAGGAAGGAAGGAAGGAAGGGTTGAAGGGAGGGAAGAAGGAAGAAAGGGTGGAAGGGAGGGAAGAAGGAAGGAAGAAAGGAAGGAAGGAAGGAAGGAAGGAAGAAAGGAAGAAAGGAAGGAAGGAAGGAAGGAAGGAAGGAAGGAAGGAAGGAAGGAAGGAAGGAAGGAAGGAAGGAAGGAAGGATGATCTTCAAACTAGAAAGGGTAGATTAATAGGGTTTGAATCTGAAGATGTTAAGAGATAGTAAGATAGTAGTTAGAACTCTAGACCTGAATTCAGGAAGACCTGAATTTAATTCTGGCCTCATAAACTTACTAGCTGTGTGACCCTCAGCAAGTCACTTAATCTCTGTCTGCCAGTTTCCTCAAGTATAAAATGAGGCTAAAAGCACCTATCTCCTGGAATGTTGTGAAGATCAAATGAGATTATATGTGTTAAGCATTTTCCAAACCTTAAAGCTCTATATAAATGCTGGTTGTTATCATCGGCATCTTCACATTATTGAGAACATACCTGGGGGGGCGGAGCCAAGATAGTGGCTGGAAAGCAGGGACCTGCTTAAGCTCTCCCCCAAATCCCTCCAAACACCTCTAAAAAATCACTCTGAACAAACTCTAGAGCTGCAGAACCCACAAAATAGCAGAGGGAAACAGGTCTCCAGCCCAGGAGAGCCTGGATGGTTGCTGGGAAGGGTCTATCGCACGGTGCTGGGAGCGGGCCGCACCAGGATGCACCAGACTGGAAGTCAGCCTGCAGAACATGCCCATGAACATTGAGCTGTCTCAGTTACCAGACTTCTCAACCCACAAACGCCAAAGAGCAGGTTAGTGGGAAACTGCGGGATCAAGTTTAGAGCAGTCTGGCCACCAGCACTGGGGCTGGCAGAGGTGGTGCAGTGGTGGCAGTGGCAGCAGCAGGAAGCTCCTGAGGCTACTTCCAGAGCTCCAACATCAGCTGCTTCCCAAGTCCCTGGCTCACACGGTGGGAGGAATCTAGCAGCAGATCAGAGTAGGAGTGCAAGGAGCGCTTTGTGGGCACAAAGAAAGGTTTTCCTGTTGTGCCCTGCTTGGATCTGGACTGTGGTCCTGGTTGGCAGTTCTTGGGGGAGGAGGAGCGCTGCTGTGACAGAGCCTGGGGTGACAGTGGAATAGAAGTAGCTATGAAAACAGCAGTGCTTGGCCCCTAAAGTTTGGGACAAAGTACTCTCTATTCTACAAGTAGTCCTACCCTGACAAAAAGCTGAAGGGTCAAGTAGTTGGCTGGGAACATGAACAGGCAGTGAAAACAAACTCAGACTCAAACTCAGACTCAAACTGGTGATTTTTTGGTGACAAAGAATATCAAAACATACAGCCAGAAGAAGTCAACAAAGTCAAAGAGCCTACATCAAAAGCCTCCAAGAAAAATATGAATTGCTCTCAGGCCATGGAAGAGCTCAAAAAGGATATGGAAAAGCAAGTTAGAGAAGTAGAGGAAAAATTGGGAAGAGAAATGTGAGAGTAGCAAGAAAACCATGAAAAACAAGTCAACAACTTGCTAAAGGAGACCCAAAAAATACTGAAGAAAATAACACCTTAATGGATAAACTAACCCAAATGTCAGAAGAGCTCCAAAAAGCCAATGAGGAGAAGAATGCCTTGAAAGGGAGAAATAGCCAAATGGAAAAGAAGGTCCAAAAGACCACAGAAGAAAACACTACCTTAAAAATTACATTGGAGCAAGTGGAAGCTAGTGACTTGCTGAAAAATCAAGATATTATAAAACACAACCAAAGGAATGAAAAAATGGAAGACAATATGAAATATCTCATTGGAAAAACCACTGACCCAGAGAATAGATCCAGGAGAGGTAACTTAAATTATTGGACCACCTGAAAGCTATGATCAAAAAAAGAGCCTAGATATCATCTGTCAAGAAATTATGAAGGAAAACTGCCCTGATATTCTAGAACCAGAGGTAAAATAGAAATTGAAAGAATCCACCGATTGCCTTTTGAAAAAGATCCCAAAAAGAAAACTCCTAGGAATATTTTTGCCAAATCCCAGAGCTCCCAGATCAAGGAGAAAATACTGCAAGCATCCAGAAAGAAACAAATTGAATATTGCGGAAACATAATCAGAATAATACAAGATCCAGCAGCTTCTACATTAAAGGATCAAAGGGCTTGGAATATGATATTCCAGAGGTCAAAGAAGCTAGGATTAAAACCAAGAATCACCTACCCAGCAAAACAGAGTATAATGCTCCAAGTCAAAGTATGGATTTTGAATAAAATAGAGAACTTTCAGGCTTTCTCAGTGGAAAGACAAGAGCTGAATAGAAAATTTGACTTTCAAACACAAGAATCCAGAGAAGCATGAAAAGGTACACAAGAAAGAGAATTCATAAGGAACTTACTAAAGTTGAACTGTTTTGTTTACATTCCTACATGGAAAGATAATGGATGTAATTCATGAGACCTTCCTCTGTATTAGGGTAGTTGAAGAGAATATATATATATATATATATATATATATATATAGACAGAGGGCACAGGGTGAGTTGAATATGAAGGGATGATATCTAAAAGTAATAAAATAAATTTAAGGGGTGAGAGAGGAATATACTGAGAGAGGGAGAAAGGGAGAAATAGAATGGGGTAAATTATCTCACAAAAAGTGGCAAGAAAAAGCAGTTCTATGGGAAGGGAAGAGGGGACAGGTGAGGGGGAATGAGTGAATCTTGCTCTCATCGGATTTGACCTGAGGAGGGAATAACATACGCACTCAGTTGGGTATCTTACCCCACAGGAAAGAAGGAGGAGGGGGATAAAAAGGGGGAATGATAGAAGGGAGGGCAGATAGAGGGAGGAGGTAATCAAAAAGCAAACACTTTTGAAAAGGGACAGGGTCAAGAGAGAAAACTGAATAAAGGGGGACAGAATAGGATGGAAGGAAACATAGTTAGCCTTTCACAACATGAGTACTGTGGAAGGGTTTTGCATAATTATACGTTTGTCACCTATGTTGAATTGCTTGCCTTCCTAGGGAGGGTGGGTGGGAAGGGAAGAGGGGAGAGAATTTGGAACGCAAAGTTTTAAAAGCAGATGCTCAAAAAAAGGTTGTTTTTGCATGCAACTGGGAAACAGGATATATAGGGAATGGGGCATAGAAATCTATCCTGCCCTACAAGAAAGTAAGGGGAAAGGGGATGGCAGGGAGTGGGGTGACAGAAGGGAGGGCTGACTGAGGAACAAGGCAGTGAGAACATACACCATCTTGAAATGGGGGGAGGCTAGAAATGGGGAGAAAATTAGTAACTCAAAACCTTGTGGAAATCAATGTTGAAAACTAAAATATTAAATTCAAAAAAAGGATAGTCGTTACCCTTAAACTAGAGAACACAAAGTCTGTCTCATCTTATGTCTTTGAAATTGTTTCCACATACTCAATTTTTTAAAAAAATAAAGTATATTCTTCTGTTCCTTTAAAGCATCAAAAAAAGAACATACCTGACTGCTTGAAATCAATTCAAATATCTGAGCCCACAAAATTACAACCCAAGGTAACAAAAGAACTCAAAATGATTATCAACTAAGTGTTGTTAAATTTTGGGAATCTACAGCAGTTAGGAAGAAGTTCAAAAGGAGCAAATGCCTCAGTTTCCAAAAGAAGGATTCCAGAAGTTGCAGTCATGTTAACACTCACCTATATTCTGTAACAAATTGTGAGCACTCATAAAAAGAAGTACGGATCAGTAAGAGCTAGCTTAGGTTTATTAATAGAAAAAATCACACTGAACTTTTTGCATTTCTCTTCGGAGAAGATACTAGATTGGAAGATTGGGGAAAGCTGTAGATACAGCTGGTTTCAATAATCTGTTGGATGAAGTTGCTCTCGATAGCATGATGGATAAGACAGAGAAATGTGGGCTGAATGAGAATACAGTGAGGTTTATTGCTAAGTTGTTGAATGCCCATGCCCCAAAAGCATTGATTAATGACTAGATGTCAACCTATTGGGAGTTTTCTTCTGGTGTGCTGAAGGACTATGTCATTGGTCTTGTATGGTTCAATATTTTTAGCAAAGACTTCCATCCATCATGCTTACAGAATTGGTGAATGATAGAAAAAGGGGAGAAAAAAGGATAAATTGGATTATAGAAATGAGACTCATACAGATCTCTATAAATTGGACTAATGAGTTGAACCTAAGAAAATGATGTTTAATTAGGATAAATTAAATGTCCCGCATGTAAATTAAAAACAAAACAGTTGTACAAAAACAAGATAGGAGAGGCCTGGCTTATCCAATATTTATGTAAAAAAGTCCTAGGGGGTTATAGGCTTATAAATTCAATTTGAGTTAACAATGTGATATGACTGCCAAAAACAATGCAATCTAAGACTGTATTAATAGAATTATTCTATCTGAGATGATGGACATAATAGTTCCCCTATAGTCTTCACTGATCAGATAGTGTTCATTTCTGAGTACCACATTTTAAGAGAGACATTGACAGATAAGAATGTGTGCAATGAAGGGGGAGTAACCAAGATTTTGAAATATATGGAAACTGTGATATGGCAAGTTTGAGAAAACTTTATTTTAATTTTGGAAAAAATAAAACATAGGCAGGAATTTGTTCACTGTCAGCAAATATTTGGCAGCTGCTTTTTGGAAGAGAGATGAATAATAACAGCTGACATTTTTATAGGGCCTACTATGTGCCAACTAATGCTAATTACTTTATAATTGTTATCTCCTTTTATCTTCACAATAAACCTGAGAAATAGTTGCTAGTATTATCCCCATTTTACAGGTGAGGAAACTTAGGCAAAGAGAAGTTAAATGATTTGTCCAAGGTCATATAGCTAGCAAGTGTTTGAGGACCCATTTAAATACAGGCATTCTTGAGTCCAGGTTGGTGCTCTACATACTGTGTCAACTATCTGCCCCAGCTTAGATTTATTCAAGATTAGTACCAATGGATGTAAATTTCAGGGAGACATTACAATTCATGAAATAAAGAAAAACTTTGTGTTTGGGTGGAGGTCAAGAACATTATAGAGGGGATTCCTCTATTAGATAACATATTGGACTGAAGGGCCTTCATATGTTAATATGTTAACATGCGTTCATATGTTGAGATTGTATGATAACAAAATAACCTTTCATTTTAGTCCATAGTCAAAAAGAAATCAGTTAATTCTGTTATTTTTTTAATGGTTAGATAGTGTCACACAGAAAAAAGTATATGGCCAACTTGGTTAATGATTAGCTTTTTAACATTTTACCTGGTTGCGGCAGCATTAATTCCATAGACATCTCAACCAAATTGAAGTCCACCCATGTCCCATTAGCGAAGCCTAGAGGCAGATGTTGAGGAAAATACAAAGATGAAAATAAATAAATAGGTAGATAAAAATTTTATGCATCATATTTTCTACCCTCAGGGAGCTTATTTATGGTCCTTCTGATGAAATTAGTAAGGAACAATGGAAACAGGGAAATGGAAAGACCGAGACAAACAAATGTCCTGGATAATTATTAGACTAAATACTCTGCCTCCAAAGAATCAAAACCATCCTGTAGAAAAGTAGTAATTAAGTCTAGGAAATCATTGTTGTTTGTTGTTCGTCCTTTGTTCTCAAAAAGGACCAATGACATCAGGAGGGTGATATCTTGACTTGCAAATGAATTGGGTTTAAGTGAGGCAGAGCTGTGCAAAGTCACTAGCATCACTCTTTCCTCCAGTCATTGGAGTCCAGAGGCAAGACATAGATTAAGATGGCTGGAGATGGTCCTGGATGCAGTGGGAGACTCTGGCCTTTTTAAGCTAAGGTTTTCCCTAGGTCTCAGTCTGTCTGAGGTAATACCCATTCAATGATTAAAGGCTAGGTAAGAAGTGAGACAAAAGATGACCTGGTTTGTCTAACAAAAAATGTCTAGGAAATTATTAAAATCAAGAAGTAAAATCTAAGTACTCATCTTAAGGGGAAAAATGAAATTGAATTAGACTTTCCAGTAATCATCATAGATTTCAATATTTTCTACCTTGCCAGAAACTCTGGATTTTACAAAAAATCCATTAAGTGACAGAAATGGATCACATGACAATACAGTGGCCCTAATTCTTAAGATCCAACTACATTCCATAATAGCCTAAGAAATATGACAATTCCTATAGTAATATTACAGTTAATCTTCCCAAGCTAAAGTGATGGTTTCATGTTTCTTTCAGTTTGCTTTTATAATCTGTTATTGAGCTTGGCAAAATTAAAACCATTTAGTGATTTTCAAGCATCTAAATTGGATAAATATTTTCTCTTACCAAACATTAACAAATATAAATGTTTTTTTTTTCTTTAAAATATACTTATTGGTTATTTATTTAGATTGAATTACTCAAAACCTTATAAGTAGAGCCTATGAAAGATAATTTCATTTGGAATACATTTTGCTTCACAAAATTGTTGAGCTGGAAGGGACCTTAAAGATCATCTATCCCAAATTCCTTATTTTATAGATGAGGAAACAGGGTCAGAGTGGTTAAGCAACTCGAATAAAGTCATACAGGGAGCAAGCAGCAGAACCAGGATTTAAACCAAAGCCTAGCCCTAAATTTGACTCCTAGTCTAATGCTCATTCCATTTATGCCACCCAAACTTGATTGAAATACAGAGGAACAAAAACCAATGGACAAAATGGTTTCTCATATGTCAATCTAATGAGTGTTCACAGAAATAGAATCTAAAGTTTTCTCCTAAACCTTTAAAGTTAATTCATTTTGAGTAGGCCCAATATGTCTTTGGCCCCTTGGGTCCTACCATGTTAAATATAATATATGACATCTGAAATATATATAAGAATGTACATGAAATGTGATAGAAATATGACAGAAAGCAAGGAACTCTGGAATGGAAAACAGGTGACCTATGTTTTAGGCTCTGATACTAGTCATGTGACCAAAGGCAAGCTCTCACTTTCCTGGGTCTCAGATCCTTCATATGTGAAATGAGATGATAGACCTGGATGAGTTCTATGATTTCTTACAATGTAATATTCTGTAATAGAAGAGAGATGAAGAAGTGGTAAAGAAGGAGAGAAGCTGTTGGGAGAGAAAACCCAGAGAGTAGATGAAACTGGCCTCAGCAAAGACTGAGACCCTGTAATGTTAATGGGATGTAAGATCTTCCCTGTCCATTAATAGGCCTGTGGAGCCCATTAAGGGAAGCTTGCTTGGGGGGGGGGCTTGCTTGTAGGAAGGCTTTCACACCTTCTGCTAATTTCTAATTAGGCCCTGAGTCAGAGGATTGTGATGCCTTCTGGCTCTGAGAAATGTATATATACTATGAGTTGGTATTTTGCTTTGGGGGCTCGCTTATGAGAAGGATCTTGCAATTCCCTTTTCAAGACTCTGAGTAGCCGTATGTCCAGACCCTCAACTGCTCAGATGTAAAGGCTCTCTCAATCCAGTGGTGTATGTAAAGTATATAGCAATATTGCTTTGGTTCAGGCAGTTAAGAGCCCTGTCTGTTGGTCTTTATGCTAATTTCTCTGCTTCTATTTTCTCTGTATTTTCTCTGCTTGCACTTTCTCTGATGTTCAGAGTGACAACCCTTCCTCTGAACTAGTGAATATAATTAAAAATAGGATTATTAATCCCTTTTTGGGCAGTCTTTCCTAGAAAAGCAGATCTAAGAACCTGAGCTAGCAGTGGTTGCCATTACAGACTCCCAACAAAAGAATTTCATTTTTCATCAAGCTTTCAGCTTGATATATGGATATATGCATACACACATACATACATACACACAATACACACATGTATACATACAAATCAAAGCTTGATTTGTAGTTTGCTGATTTCCTCAAGGTGTGTAAATGTTCAACACTCAAAATTTAACAATCAACAATTGAGAGTCAGTGCAAACTGTCTCCAATCCACTCATAGCTGCATGCATCAGAAACTGAGGTACAAAGAAATATGAGACATTAACAGAAGTGCTAAGCACTGGAAGGGGAGTGTCACAGGAGAACAGGCATTCATCTTGCAGGAAGATAAGGATTCTGAGAGATGGGAATGAGGAAGGAATGCATTCCAGGAATGAGGGGCACTTGTACAAAAGCATGGAATGTCAAATTTTGGGAATAGCTTGTAGTTTAGTTTAGTTTGGTTTGTTTGCAATGTAGGATATGCTAGGTAATATGAAGGTAAAGCTGCAGAGGAGGTTGAAGCTAGATTATGGAAAACCATAAAACGTTAGGATGAGGAGTTTACATTTTATCCTGGAAGCAATAAGAAGTGACTCAAAGGAAGTTAGTGATTCTAAGAAGCAGAGTTGATGAGGGAGGGCATTCCAGGCATGGTGAAGAGTTTGGGGGGAAACAGCCTGGTTTTAAATGCATGGAGATGGGAGATAGAATTTCATGTCATTTTAGAAAATAGGCCAATTTGGCTGAATATAGAGGTATCAGATACCCTAGCCAACTTCACCTACATCCTGAGTCAGTTGCCTGGGTCCTTCACTGGAGTCATTTGCTATTTCATTGCTACTCCAAAGATGCCCAAAGGCAATGAGATTTTGGTCAGTGTAATATCCAGCATTTCTCATAGTAATCTTCCCACCTTTTTATTTCTCTCAGTGCCTAGCACAGCACCTTAGACATAGTAGATGCTTAATTATGGCTTGTTGAATTGAATACGCATCCGGTTGGACTTGGGGAAAGAAGATCTGGATCCCAGTTCTGGCTCCAACATTCCTTAACCATACGGCCTTAGCCAAGTCACTTAACCTGTATTACCTTCAATTTCCTGATCTGGATAGTGAGAATAAAAAGATAAGATAATAGATTTAGAGGCAAAAGGGACTTTCATTAGGAGGCTAGTACAATCCAGACTGTAGGAGTGTCCCAGCTAAAATCCCACCTCCTATAGGAAGCCTTTCCTGATTCTTCTTAATTGTAGTGCTTTCTCTTTCTAGACTTTTTCTAATCTATCCAGTCAATATCTTTTTTTAAAATTTATTTATTTAACATATTTAGTTTTCAGCATTGATTTTCACAAGAGTTTGAATTACAAATTTTCTCCCCATTTCTACCCTCCCCCCCACTCCAAGATGATGTATATTCTGGTTGCCCTGTTCCCCATTCAGCCCTCCCTCCTGTCACCCCACTCCCTTCCCATCCCCTTTTCCCTTCCTTTCTTGTAGGGCAAGATAAATTTCTGTGCCCCATTGCCCGTGTATCTTATTTTCTAGTTGCATGCAAAAACTTTTTTTTTTGTTTTTGAACATCTGCTTTTAAAACTTTGAGTTCCAAATTCTCCCCCCTCTTCCCTTCCCACCCACCCTCCCTAAGAAGTCAAGCAATTCAACATAGGCCACATGTGTATCATTATGTGTAACCCTTCTACAATACTCATGTTGTGAAAGACTAACTATATTTTGCTCCTTCCCAACCCATCCCCCTTTATTGAATTTTCTCCCTTGACCCTGTCCCCTTTCCAAAGTGTTTGTTTTCGATTACCTCCACCCACCTCTGCCCTCCCCTCCATCATCCCCCCCTTTTATATCTTCTTCCCTCCTCTTTCCTGTGGGGTAAGATACCCAATTGAGTATGTGTGGTATTCCCTCCTCAGGGCAAATTTGATGAGAGCAAGATTCACTCATTCCCTACTCACCTGCCCTCTCCCCTCCTCCCACAGAACTGCTTCCTCTTGCCACCTTTATGCGAGATAATCCACCCCATTCTACCTCTCCCTATCTCCCTCTATCAATATATTCCTCTCTCATCCCTTAAATTGATTTTATTTCTTTTAGATATCTTCCCTTCATCTTCAACTCACCCTGTGTCTGCTCTCTCTCTCTCTCTCTCTCTCTATATATATATATATATATATATATATATGTATATATATATGTATATACACATACATATATACATACATGCACATTCACTTATATATATACATAAACATATACATATATATATATATATATATGCATATTCCTTTCAGCTACTATGATATTGAGGTCTCATGAATCATACACATCATCTTTCTATGTAGGAATGTAAACAAAACAGTTCAACTTTAGTAAGTCCCTTATGATTTCTCTTTCTTGTTTACCTTTTCATGTTTCTGTTGATTCTTGCGTTTGAAAGTCAAATTTTCTATTCAGCTCTGGTCTTTTCACTGAGAAAGCTTGAAAGTCCTCTATTTTATTGAAAATCCATATTTTGCCTTGGAGCATGATGCTCAGTTTTGCTGGGTAGGTGATTCTTGGTTTTAATCCTAGCTCCATTGACCTCCGGAATATCGTATTCCAAGCCCTTCGATCTCTTAATGTAGAAGCTGCCAGATCTTGGGTTATTCTGATTGTGTTTCCACAATACTCAAATTGTTTCTTTGTGGCTGCTTGCAGGATTTTCTCCTTGATCTGGGAGGTCTGGAATTTGGCAGCAGTATTCTTAGGAGATTTCTTTTTGGGATCTATTTGAGGAGGCGATCTAAGGAGTCTTTCAATTTCTATTTTCCCCTGTGGCTCTAGAATATCAGGGCAGTTCTCCTTGATAATTTCTTGAAAGATGATATCTAGGCTCTTTTTTTTGATCATGGCTTTCAGGTAGTCCAATAATTTTTAAATTCTCTCTCCTGGATCTATTTTCCAGGTCAGTGGTTTTTCCAATGAGATATTTCACATTGTCTTCCATTTTTTCATTCCTTTAGTTCTGTTTTACAATATCTTGATTTCTCATAAAGTCACTAGCTTCCACTTGCTCCAATCTAATTTGTAAGGTAGTATTTCCTTCAGTGGTCTGTTGGACCTCCTTTTCCATTTGGCTAATTCTGCCTTTCAAGGCATTCTTCTCCTCATTGGCTTTTTGGAGCTCTTTTGCCATTTGAGTTAGTCTATTTTTTAAGGTGTTATTTTCTTCAGTGTATTTTCCAGTATTTTTGGGGGTCTTCTTTAGCAAGTCATTGACTTGTTTTTCACGGTTTTCTTGCATCCTTCTCATTTCTCTTCCCAATTTTTCCTCTACTTCTCTAACTTGCTTTTCCAAATCCTTTTTGAGCTCTTCCATGGCCTGGGACCAGTTCATGTTTTTCTTGGAGGCTTTTGGTGTAGGCTCTTACACTTTGTTGACTTCTTTAGGCTGTATATTTTGGTCTTCTTTGTCACCAAAGAAAGAATCCAAAGTCTGAGACTGTATCTGGGTGTGTTTTCGCTGCCTGGCCATATTCCCAACCAACTAACTTGACCCTTGAGTTTTTCAGCGGGGTATGACTGCTTGTAGACTAAAGAGTTCTATATTCCACGTTTGGGGGGGTGGGGGTGCAACAGCTCTGCCACACCAGCACTCCTTCCCCAAGAACCCCCAACCCAGACTGGGCTTAGATCTTCAGCAGGCTGTGCACTCCTGCTCTGATCTGCCACTTAATTCCTCCCACCAGGTGGGCCTGGGGCCAGAAGCAACAGCAGCTGTAGCTGCCCCACCTCAGCTGCCCCAGGGGTGGTGGCCGAACCACGAACTCCTTCCACTCCTACAGCTTTTCCCACTAACCTTTTCTTTTTTTTTTTCTTTTTTTTTTCTCTGTTTTTTTTTCTTTATTTTTAGTTTACCACACACGGTTCTACATAGTTTTGAGTTCCAGTTTTTCTCCCCTCCCTCCTCCCTCCCCAAGACGGCATGAAGTCTCATATAACTCCACTAACCTTTTCTGCTGTCTTTGGTGTTTGTAGGTTGAGAAGTCGAGTAGCTGCCGCAGCTCATTGATTCAGAGCGCTAGGGCCCACTCCACCCGGCTCCTGGTCTGGTTGGTCCAAACTGCTCACGCTGGGCTCTGCTCTGCTCCCAGCTCCCAGCTCCGTGCAGGATAGACCTCACCCAGAGACCATCCAGGTTATCCTGGGCTGGAGCCCTGCTTCCCTCTGCTGTTTTGTGGGTTCTGCAGTTCTAGAATTGGTTCAGAGCCATTTTTTATAGGTTTTTGGAGGGACTCAGCGGGAAGCTTACGCTAGTCCCTGCTTTCCAGCTTCCATCTTGGCTCCACCCGCCGTTTTCTATCCCGTCAATATCTTGATTGTACATAGTTGTTTATATGTTGTTATTCTCTATTAGTCTGTGGATTCCTTGAGGGGAAAAATTTTTTTTAGACGTTCTTTTTTGTCCCAACTGCCTGCCACATAGTAGGTACTTAATAATGTTTATTTTTTTACTTTTTTAAAAAATTTAATAAATGAAAATAATTGATTATTGAATGAATGAAATGCTTTGTTAACTGTCACTATATAAATATAGCAGAATACTAGGTGGCACAGCAGATGGAGCACGGGGCTTAGAATCAGGTAGATACATCTTCCCAAGTTCAAATCTATCCTTAGACACTTACTAGCTGGGCAAATCACTGAACCCTGTTTGCCTCAGTTTTCTCATCTGTAAAATGAGCTGGAGAAGGAAATAGCAAACCACTCTAGTGTCTTTGCCAAGTGACCCCCAAATGGGGTCAAGAAGAGTTGGACAGTACTAAAAACAACTGAACAACAACCTGTAAATTTAATAGTTTCTTACCATCTAGCATTTTGTACATTGATTAGTATTAATAATTAATAAATTATTGATGCCCCACATGTCCAATGGGTTGCTAAATCTTATCTTTTCTACCCTGCAAGTAGCAACTGTTTCACTTTTTGTATTTATATCCACAGAGCCTAAAATGACTGCTAAAACATAACCACTTAATAAATGCCTGTTGACTGAATGATTGATAACATCTCATTGACATCCTATCTCTCCACTCACACAGTTCCCAGGCCCTCATCACCTCTCTTCTGGATTATTACCTTACCTTTCTAATTAGTCTCCCTGCCTTGAGTCTCTCCCTTCTCTCATCTATCCTCTACTCACCTGCCAAGGTGATTTTCCTAAAACATAGGTCTGCCCATGCCATCTCATTAAACTCTAGTGGCTCCCTATTATATCCAGGATCAAATAGTCCTGTGTTTGACATTCAAAGCTCTTCCTAATCCGGCCTCTTCCTTACACTTTACTGCTTTCCATATACTCTACAATCCAAAAACACTGACCCACTTGCTTGTATTTGCCTATGATACTATATGTCCCATATTTGGGCCTTTATACTGGTTATTCTCACTTCTGCATCTTAGCTTCCATGGTTTCCTTCAATTCTCAGCTTGAGTTCCTTCTACAGGAGACCTTTCCTGATCACCCTAACCCCCTTCTAGTATTTTCCTCTCTGACATTCTGTTTTTCGCTCATTTTTCAATCATATGTAACTCTTCATGACCCCATTTGGGGTTTTCTTGGCAGAGATACTGGAGTGGTTTGCCATTTCCTTCTCCAGCTCATTTTACAGATGAGGGAACTGAGGCAAACAGTTAAGTGACTTGCCCAGGGTCACACAGTTAGTGTCTGAGGCCAGATTTGAATGTAGAGAGGTGAAACTTCCTGATTCCAAGCCTGGTGCTCTATCCTTACCTGCTCTCTACTCATACTATCTTATATGTACCTAGTTATTTAAATGTTGTCTCACATTAGAAGGTGAACTCCTGGAGGAGAGGGTGTTTTGAGCTTTATATGCATAACAGGGAGACTGACCAAAGGGATCTCTGTTCCAAGAGCACATGCACATAGAAGACTCAGGATTTAAACACTGGTCCTTTTTTTTCTCCCAATTTTCCTTATGATAGTTAAGTACTATCGGGGAAATTTCTTTTCACTCAACTTATCCGTAAAATTGCCTTAGTTTTCTAAAACTGAGGCTAAGAGGGGTTAAGTGAGTTGGCCAACACTACATGGCCAATGACGATTGGAGCCAGAATTGAAAGCCAGGCCTAATCACTCCAAGTCCAAAGCCCTTTCCACTAAACCACAGCCACCTCTCTTACCATGGCAGCCTGATATTTATTCAGTTCAACAAACCTTTATTAAAGTACCTACTATGTACTCTACATCATGCTAGGCCCTGGGGGAGATGAATGAGATCAATAAAATAGTAAAGACCTGGCTTCACTACCAAATATGCTTTACAAAGACAGTATGGACATTAGAACAAAGTGATAAACCACAAAACCTGAAAGTCTATTGAAGCCAGAGACCCTAGTGAATATTACAGACATTCCTGACCGATCCTGATGGGCCAAGTGAGGTTGGAACAAAGTTGATATTACTTTTATGGCTGAGCAATTCCTTCTGAAGTGTTTAAACTTGGTGTTGGTGTGGTTCTTCTAAGTCTCCTAAAATTACCAAGGGCTATAATAGACATAAGGCAAATTTTGATTTCTGAGGTTTTTGCTGAAGAGCTTAATGCTGAATAAATGTCGGAAAGTTTTTCCAAATGGCTTCTAAGCAGTTCCAATTGTGAGTTTTGGCAAAGTCATTTGACCATTGTGGAGCAAAGAATTAATATGTCTCCTGTCATGAAATCTTCCCACAGATGCAAATCTAAAGTCAAGTTATTCCTCACTTTAAGGGGCCCTATTTGTATATTATCCTTTTTTTTTTTAACAGCATTCATTTTTTTTCCTTTGGAAAACAATCCAGTTTCACCTTATGGTTGTCTCCACAGGCAGGGACACGGTATGGAGGTGGGACAGCTTATCTGAGCATGCTCAGAAGTCATGTTGCTCTCTCACCCTTTGGAAAGACCATGAAAGGTATCCCTCCTTTAAGAAAAACTGATGTACTTCTGGCACAGGCCCACAGCGCCTTCCTTTGTAGGCCTTGCCAGGGATTCTTTGAAAATAAATGGGACATTGTGGTAGCCCTGGCAGAGGAGGTGGCTTTCAAATCAATTTCCTGCTGTAAAAATAACTTTGGTGAGAGAGATTGTGTGTGCATTTGCGTAATGACGGAGCCAAAATAAAAGTGCATGTGGGAGCAGATAGATGTACCCCATGTATCGTCAGTATATTTTGACTTTCCTTTTAAAGGATGTGCTAACACCGTAAGACATTTATTGGATGTAGATGGTGAAGAGTGGGCAAATATCAATTGCTCAAAAAACATTTTTTAAACACCTTCTATGTACCACGCACCGTGATAGGTGCTAGGGGTACAAAGATGAAAATCAGTCTCTACTCTCAAAGAGTTAATATTCTATTGGGGGAGATAATGCATTTGTTTGTTATTCAGTCATTTCAGACTCTCTGTGACCCCATTTGGACTTTCCTTGGCAAAGATACTGCAGGGGTTTGCCATTTCCTTCGCCAGCTCATTTTGCAGATGAGGAAACGGAATCAAACAGGGTTAAATGACTTGCCCAGGGTCACAGAGCTAATAAGTGTCTGAGCGTGGCTATGAACTCAGGAAGATGATACATATGTGTGTGTGTGTGTGTCTGTGTGTGTGTGTGTGTGTGTGTATTGAATAAATACAAAATAGATACAAGGTATGTGTATGCATAGCCATTGAGACCAACGGATGTGAATACCTAGGACTGGGAAGATTTCCTTAAATTTTCTTTGTCCATTCTTCATTCCCTCTTCTTACCTGCGCAAATATAAGTAGGCATGGCCCATGGCTGGGGTATTCACTTGGGAAAACATTGGTTCCTTCCTAGTATGGAAGAGGAAGGATCAATGGGAATGCTCCCTTATGGTGTGTCTGCACACATATAAACACACACACACACACACACACACACATATCCTACAGGTTATGTATACCTAAGTGTCCAAGGTCAGTCAACATTTTCCAAACATCTTGAGATTGGTATCATTTAGACTTTTGAAATACAAGTAATAAGTCATCACTGGTGAGATTGGAACCTAGTACCTCATTCTTCAACACTATACTATCTCCCATATAAAGCGAGTCATTAGTAGGCTAAACTTTAGAATAGTCCCTGTGACAAAAAAATTAGAATAGCAATTTTCAGGATTATCTCATCAAGAAATGTGAATAATGGTAAAAGCAACCCTTTGCTGATATCAGCCACAGAAGACCTATAGTTCCATTGAGAAATTTACAATTGATGTAGAGAAAGTTGCATAACTATCACAGAAGATTCCACTTTTGGGAGCAACCTGGATTCCCTCCCATTCCAATCTGGCAAAGGAAAGGATATCTTTGAGGGTCATAATCTTGGCATGGAAGATTCACACATACACAGCACATACTGCTCCTTTACTCCGAAGTATTGTTGTATATTAGAATTTGATATATTAGAAGTTCTGAGGTTCTGGTTGACCATTTCTACTTGAAGTGACAGCAGAATGCAACAATCCCTACTCAGAAGGAGCTTACATTCTAATAAAATACTGCTTAATACATGTAGAAAACATGTTCACCAGGTTTTTCCATCATAAGTTTCATCTTCATTGATCTCCTCCCTCTGTCCCCAGATGCTGGTACCTCCTTCCTCTTCCTCCATTTGTTTTGTATCTCTTTTCTATATATTTTTTCCAAAACATAGTATCTTCCCCTTCTGCTCCGCCCCAGTAGAATGTAAAACCTTCTTTAAAAGGAGGGACCATCTTACTTTGGTCTTTGTATCTCCACAGCCTAGCAGCAAATGTTTGGCACATTATAGATTCTTTATAAGTATCTGTTGATTTATTGATTAATTAACCTGATAGCCCTAAAAGGTAGGTCCAAATTACCAAGTTGTAGAGGCAATGAGGTGGTTCAGTGGATAGAATGCTGGGCCTGGAGCCAGGGAGGCCTGAGTTTAAATTCTACCTCAAGTACTTACCACAGTGTTACCATGGGCAAGTCAATCTCTGTCTGCCTCAGTTTCTCTATCTATAAGATGGGAGTGTTAATAAGAACACCTACCTCCCACTGTTGTCATAAGGATCAAACGAGGTATTAATTGTAAAGCACTATACATACACATATACACAGATATGAATAGGAATTGGATCTGTGTTTGGATATATGCATATATATACAATACACATGCATATACATATATACATGAATAGATATGAATAAGGACTAGATATATGTTTTCGCATGGATGTACACGTTTGTATATATGTATACATGCATATACATATATAAATATGATATAGATGTGTGAACATTCTAGGGTTATACTAGAGCAAGCTTGAACCAGCTCATGAGAGCCAATTTGTAAATTTTCAGTGTAAGAATTTATTTCCCAGAAATGAGCAAATACTACAAATCAGGGCTTGATTTGTTATTTTGTTGTTTGTACAGACTTAAGAAAATGATGAAGAATCAGATTGCTTACTGTCTCCAGGAGGGGGGAGGGGAGGGATAGAATTAGGAACTCAAAACTTTAAAAAATGTGTAAAAAATTGTTTTAGCATGTAATTGGGGAAAAATTAAAATATTATATTAAAGAAAATGATAGGGAAATATCAATAAAACAGATTAAACAGTATCATACATACATTTTATTTTTTTTCTGGAGAGCCAGTTGTTAAATATTTACCAGTACATTACTGGTCTATGCCCTTAAACATATGAATTGTTTGTTCTAAGTATTTTATTTAGAATACCGTCTAGCCCTGGGGAACTAATTCTTAAACCTCTTGTCCTCCAATAAACCATAAGCTCTTTGAGGAAGAGACAATGTCTCACACTTCTTAAGTAACCATCTACTGCCCAAAATGCCTAGCATAAGGACAGCCCCTAGTAGGTTCTCAGTGAACACTTGATAAATGAGCTGAACACCCGAACCTCTTTGTGGGAACTGAGTGAAATTGTTGAGCAGCCCCTGAGCTGACTAATACAGCTCTTGGGAGGCAAAGAAAGGTCTGGAAATGGAAACATCTGCAGCTTTGCTTTTGCATTGTCCCCAGAGACTTGCCTTATTGTTTTATAAAAAGCTTGATTTTGGATCATTCTAATAAACTATAGGGAACTATCATTGGAATTTGGTCCCATATACGAAATTACTGTTATAGTTAGAAAAGTCCCTTCTTCAAATACAGATGTGGTTTGTGGAGATAAGGACTGACTAGATTCCAACTTCTATAATGATGGGAAGTTATACACCCAGAGCCAATCACTGAATATGTGGTAAAAAAAAAACCCAGATATGAATTGCAATATCTTTGGTTACAATATGGGCTTGGCATTCACATGTAAAGAGGGGCCAGCAAGAAGATTGACTTGAAGGACCAGATGCTACAAATCGACTCGTGTGGAAAGGTTCAAATAGAACTTATTTAAGCCCCATTAGAATAACAGGAATTCAGCCATGATAGATGATCTGACTTAACCTTAAGTAGCCAAAGAGCAATTTCAGACAAGGCTTGTTTGACTGGCTTTAAGCCAGTTACTTAAATGTTGTCTTTTTATCAAGGTTTGGCTTAGTGTTATCTGGTTAAAAAAAAAAGAAACAGTTTTTTTAATCAGATAACATTGCTCTTGGGTTAATGTTGTCTCTCTCTCTCTCTCTTTGCATTTAGCATGAGCCAATCCCAGGGCTGTGAAGCAGGTCAAGTCAAATGAGGAAGGCAAAAAAATGAAGCAAGGCACCCAGTAGTGAGGATTATAGCTGGAACAAGCAACCCTGGTATGGCCAAAAATAAGAGACAATGGCTTCTATTTAATAATAGGTCAATGACCACATCAAACCAGATTTAAGGCAATTTTATATTGGGAAAAATAAGAACCCTCAGTAGTTCACTTGGAATGAAGGTAAATAAGACATTTATCTTCCATCAGCACCTCAGTTTCTCAATTTATAAAATACTAGAAGATCACCAAGAGTCCTTCCAGCTCTGGGTCTGTCATCCAATGCATTGAGTTCTACTCCATATAACACAGTTAACTTATGTGAGTACATATAAAGGAACCCAGGGGCTCTCCATTTGAGTTCATTTCTTTCTCTTTTGTCTACTCTTTCCCTATTATAACTTGGTAAGTTATCATTCACAGAAAAATAAATTGTTTGCTCAGGGTTTGGATGAACTGAATGCCATTCTCTTTAACAAATGGAAAATTAACCAAATTTCAGAAAATGTACTGGCTGACAAGAGTTGCACTGAAAAACCTGTGTGAAGTTATACAGTTAGATATTTTTAAACCCTTTCGCTTTCCTCTTTTATGTTAACCATCTACCAAGTCAGATCGGTCATTTGCCTTAAGTTACGCTTGTATTTTCTGTCCCTTTATTTTGTCTTTTTTTTTCTATTTTAAGTAATTCATTGTCTTAAAAGTTCATGTCACCAGTCAAAATAATGCTATCACTTCTGAAAATATTTTCATTTTCTGACATGTCCAGAGGTGCCATAAAGGGGTGCTGACAACTCCATCTTTCGCATTCCACAAATCTTATCAAGATATATCATCAGAAAACTGCAGGGCCTATATCCGGGCTTTGACAAAGCTGAAACATGGCCCGCCAGCCACAGATAAGATTTTGAAATGTTGGTCCCTGAAAAGGTGATAACAGTAACAAGGATCAAATGCATGTACATTTTCACCTTTAGACAGCTGCGGTTTTCAGCCATGCCACTCAGACGAAGGATACCATGGGTGTCTTTGGGCAGACGGCAGCTGATATGCCCCGTGTGCGGCAGCTCTGCTGTTCTATTGGGTTGAAGTGGGGCTGAGGCTGAGTGGGCTGTTAGGGGAGTGTTGGACTAAGGACACAAGGACAAACAAAAACACAGAAGTGCTGAGCAAAAGAAGGTGGGAGTGGGAGCAGACAACAGCCTGCAGCCTGACATGGGCTGGAAGGATCAAAGCAACATACTGTGTCAGTGCTGTTGATGATTGGGTTCAAAAGAGGATTGACTATATTGGGGGATAAATGGACTCTCTCTTACTCTCTATCTCTGTGTGTGTGTGTGTGTGTGTGTGTGTGTCTGCCTCTATCTCTGTCTCTGTGTGTCTCTGTCTCTGTGTGTCTCTGCCTCTGTGTCTGTCTCTCTCTGGGTCTGTATCTCTCTCTCTCTCTGTCTTTCTCCTCTCCTCTTTCATTCTCCTCTCTTGTTTCTCATCCATTCATCCAAATAATATTTACTAAGTGCCTATCATGTGCTAGGCACTGCATATAAAAAATATGAAAATGAACCAGTCCCTGCCCTCAAGGAGATTACATTCTCTTGTTGAGGAACAACATGAACAAACTTAAGCAAATGCAAAATATGTGCAAGCAGACACAAAGTAATTCCTTATGAAAAGGCACTAACACCTTTGAGGATCAGGAAAGAACTCCTCTACAAAGTTGTGCTTGAGCTGAATTTTCAAGGATTGTGATGGAGGTGGGGAGAGAGACTGTTCCAGGAATAAAGGACCACCTGAAGGCATGAAGATGGAAGATAGAGCTTTATGTGAGAGGAGGAATGAGTCACATTGCTTAGATGAAATTTGAATGTATGAAGGAGAGTTAAAAATAAATACATAAACAAACAAATTAATGAATAAGTAAATGAAAAGAAAGAAAGAAAAAAGAGCAAGGGAGGAAGGAAGGAAGGGAAAGAAAGAAAGGGAAGGAGGAAGGAAAGGAGGGAGAGAGGGAAGAAGGAAGGAAGAAAGAAAAGAAGATTAAAGTTAGGTTGTTAAAAGCTTTAAATGCTGGAAAAATTTGTAATTTATCCTAGATGCAAGAAGAGGCCAGAAGAGCTTCTTAAGCAAGGGAATAACTTGCTTGGATGTGTGTCTTAGAAATATCCCTTTCTTTTCTCTCTCTTTCTCCTCTGTCTTTTCCCCCTTCTTTTCTTTTTGTATTTCTATTTTTCTTTTCCCCTTTCTCCTTATTACTCTTTCTTCTCTCTTTCTTGTTCTCCTTTTTCTGTCTTTTTTCTTTCCCCTTTACTCTCATCTCTCTTCACCCCACCCCCACCACCCCAAATGTATCTGGGATTCCTGGTTGTTCTCAGTTTTATATGGAAAATTTCAGTAGATAGGAGAAAAGAAATCCATGATACTGAACACGAAATAACAAACCCAAGGATTTTTTAAAAGACACTCCCTCTCATTTAAAATGTATCAGAACTAGTTAGGAATACTACCTTAAAGACAAAATTTATAATCATTTACTTCTTAATGGTCCTTCCTTCATGCCATCCCTTTTCAAACAAAGCTGAGTTTATGGCCATCAGAAGAGATTACATTCCCTTGCCTTTGCAGTATTTCTTCTATAATGATTTATTTTAAAGGGCTTCGCCATGATAGCTCTCCAACTTTGTTCCTTCCTGTATATCACTGTTCAGGGTCAAAAGCTGGGAAAAGGGCTGGTCCCAGAGGCCTAACATATTTCACCAGTGGAGACTCTGGCTTTTCGCTTCTCCTTCTCTCCTCATCACTTTCTGCTTAAAGAATAACAGATGTGGAAACATTTAGAAAAGGACTAATTGAATTTCACATAACACAATTTCGCATTGTTTGAGGAAGTACCTAAATCAGCAGCACATTTTCTGCAAGGCCCAGCCTCGCCTAATTAGAACACCAAACGTGTGACTAATTGGCCACACTCACACCAAAGGCTGGCCTGTAGAAGAGCCGGGGCCCTATTCATCTCAGCTGGGCTCAGACCTCGGTTTGGCTGGGCGGTCAGTGCGGCTGCTGGCAGTGAGCTGTGCCAAGCACAATGGGCAAACAAGACTGCCATGGCCCAGGGAACACAGCCTCATAAAAAAAAATAAGAGAGTAATGAGAATGCGTACACTCTGGCAGCACCCGGAGGATTACCAGAAGATTATCAGCACATAAATTACTGGATACTCAGGGCTCTCTAATTGGGGCCCTTAGAAGGCTGTTCTTTATCATGTCTGCTCCATTGTCTTTCAGAGTTCAGCATCTAATGAAAATAGGGCCCATATGATCAGAGAAGGCTCCACTTTGCCCAGCTTTTTACCCCCCTGACAGATCTGCTTTTTGCATGCAACAGGATGCTTCCTTTTGTTAGCCTTAATGGTATGCAGGAGAGGGCATGGAGGAAGGAAGAGGAACGTGTTATTGTGTGTTCAGTGATATGTTACATGGCTGGACCCTGAACCCTAGGCTATGGGGAGCCACCATCTCTATTGGCTCGTGGTTCTAGCTTATGGTAAAGGAGTTAAGCGCTGTGTAGCATCTCATAGCTCCATAAAGGAAACTGCCCAATGCAGATTATTTACTAAGAAACAATGTGATTTATTTCCCATTACCCCTCTGCCGGTACTCTATGTTCTATCTGAGCTGGCTTACTTCTTGAAACTCAGTTTTTCATCTTACATACCTAAAATATACTTCCTCATTCAGAACCATAGCCAGGGATTTTTTTTTCTTTTGAGGCAACTAGGGTTGAGTGAATTCCTCAGGATCACACGGTTAGTGTCAGAGGCCAGATTTGAACTCATATGTTCTGACTCCAGGGCCAGTGCTCCATCCACTGTGCCACCTAACTGCCCCATATTTATCTTGTACCTGGGGCAAGAGGAAAGTTAGAAGAGGGAGAAGACAGAGACCGAATGGCAGATAGGGGATGAGCTCATCCCTGATGATTACCTGATAGCTTCCAGTCAAATGGGCCCTATTTTCATTGGATTCCAATCTGACCCTCCCCCCACCCCAAATAGCATTCATTAAGAACCTACTAAATGCTAGGCATATAAAGAGGGAAACCACTCCCTGCTCTGAAGAATCACATATTTTAGATTTAGGTGTAAAGAAAATTATTTGTATTTTGGACATATTAAATTTGAGATGCCTATGGAGTTGGAGATGTCCCAGAGTAGACTGGAATTCAGGAAACATATTAAGCCTGAGTATATAAGGGGTCAACTGCAAAGAGAAGATAGTTGAACCCATGTATCTGGGGAGATTTTGTTTGTTGTTCAATCGTTTCATTTGTGTTTGAATATTCCTTACCCCGTTGGGTGTTTTCTTGGCAAAGATATTGGATTAGCTTGCTATTTCCTTTTCCATTTCATTTTACAGTTGAGGAAACTGAGGCAAAGAGGGTTAAGTGACTTGTCCAGGGTCACACAATGTGTACGTGTGTGAGGCTGGGTTTGAATTCAGGAAGATGAGACTTTCTGACTCCAGGCCTGGTACTCCATTCCCTGTACCACCTAGAAGATATTGAATGATCAGGATATAGATCATAAGACCAGAAATTTAGAGGCCAATTAGTCCATCATCTTCATCTCACAGATGAGGAAATTGAGGTCCAGAAAAGTTAAGTGACTTGACCAAGATACTAAGTGTTAGAGGCATAATTTGAAACCAGATTAAATGACCATAGATATAGAGCCCAAAGGAAACTCAGAAGACATCTAGTCTAATACTCTTACTTTCCAGATAAGTCCACCGAGGCTCAGGGATTTTAAGTGACTTGTCCAAGGTCACACAGGTATTATCAGATTTAAGATTTGAACTTAGGTCCTCTTGACAAGCCTATTTCTATTGCTGCATGTTGTCTCTGTGACAAGTTAATAAAGGAGACTGAGAAAGAGCAGTCCCACAGGCAGGAGATAAATGAGCAGAAAGCATCGTTGAAAAAAAAATGAATGTGGAGAGGGTGTCCTGGAGAATGGAATGGTGAGCCATACTAGAATCAGAAGAGACGTCAAAAAAGATAAGACATGAGGGTATTGGTTGAATGCTAGGGCCTGAGACTGGAATGCAAGGGGTTGAGAAGGGAATTGGAGAAGAGGAAATGGAGGTGAGAAATATAGCCTGCATTTTTCCCTAAGAATATGACAGTAAAAGGGAGGAAAGATGTAGGAAATATCACTTGTTATTTTAACTAATTCTCCTTGCTAAGGATAGCAGATATGGGTAGAGAAGGATGTTTTTCTCCATCCACCTGTCTTTCTTCTCCTGTTAGAGTGCCTCTGCCACCCACCTCTCCCCTTCATGCTGATGGCTGAATCCTAGTCTGAGGAAAGGGGGTGCAAATGGACAGAACTCTCAGTTGAGGAGTGAAAAAGTTGAGCAAAGGAACAAATGCCTACCATGGTCTCTCTCCCCAAAAACATCCACTGGATGTAAGATGACAGAAAGAAGTTTATAATTTTCAGTTATTTATGGTTCCCCCAGTGTCTCTGAGTGACCCAGATGCCCATCTTCTCCTGCTTTTGGGGAGGTTTGGTCATAAAAGAAAAAGGCTTAGATTCCCCCTTATCCTTGAAGAGATGGGAGGAGGTGGTAGCTTATGTCCATGGGACTCCATGTTAATATATTGATCCTTCTAGCCCAGCCTCAGGTGATATCATTGCTCTGAAAGTTCTCTGATCCTAGTCCAGTTTGAGCCTCCCATCCTACTCTGCCATAGTTCAGAGATTTAAGGATTAAAGGCTGGCCATTCCCTTACCCCTACCTCTCTCTTAGCCCTTCTTGGCTGGGAGATGCCCAGATTGTTGGAGTTCAAAGAGAAGATGCCTTTCTATGACTTCTTCACCTTACCTGACCTTAGTGGAAGGGCAGTTGAGATAAAAGATGTTCATGTAAATGATGTTCATGAGAGGAGCCTCAGATTTGGAAATCCTGCTCTACCCTCCTCACTCTGTGAGGCCAGTTTGGCACCCTCTAAATTTAGCCAGCTCTGGAGGCAAAGCCTCATTTGTCCCACCCTGGTTATAGCTCTGCCCATCGTTTTCCATTCTAAGATGCTTACAAGGCTCAGACTAAGTGCCATCTCCTAGCTCAAACATTTCCTGATTCCACTCCTTCCCCCATCCCCAGATCTTGCTGCTCTTTTCCTCCTCAAATGACCTTGTTATTAATTTAGCTGTGCACATGGTGTATCCTACCCAGTGTGATGTAAGTTTCTTGAGGGCCAAGTCTGTTTCATGTCCATCCTCATAACTCCGCTAATATAGGACCTTGAACACAATAGACAATAAATGTTGAATTAAATGTGTTATAATGAACAGTAATATCAAAATACCTGAAGCTGAGTGTCAACTCGACCACTCACTATCTGAGTGGACTTGGGCAAATCATTCCAACTCCTTGATCTTCTGTTTCCCCATTTGTACATTTAATTTCATCCGGATGTATGATTTTATTGATTTGGATAGGTAGCTCAGTGGATAGTACACTGGGCTGGGAATGAGGAAGATTCATCTTCCAGGGTTCAAATCTGACCTCAGACACTTACGAGCTGTGGGACTCTGAGCAAGTCACTTAACTCTGTTTGTCTCAGTTTCTTCATCTGTAAAATGAGCTAGGAGGGAAATGGCAAACCATTCCAGTATATTTGCCAAGAAAACCCCAAATGGAATCACAAAGAGTCAGGCATGACTGAAACAACTCAACAACAAAATAAGAAGCCTGGAAACTCCCTTAACTCATCCCTTAAGTTATAGTCTGGAGCACTAGGTTTTCTGGAGCACTAGGTGATTAAGTAACTGACCCATTTTCACATTGCTAGTACATGTTGGAGGTAGAACTTGACCTCAGGTCTTCCTGACTCTAAAGCCAATCCTTTATCCACCATAATACATTGTAAAATAGGAATTCATCCATTTCCTACTTTGTGGTTTGCCACAGAAAAAGAATTCGTTAACAATTATTCATTCCCTGCTGGTTCTGCTTTGGACTTTCTGGTCTTTGCCACCATGCCTTAGATGTGGTCTCACTCTAGAATATCCCTCTACCAATGTCAGCCACCTTCTCCCATTGATGAGCCCTCCACTGTTCCTGGCTCTGATTCTGACTTTCCAGACTCTGATGCTATACCCCTGCTGGGGACCTTCCATACCTTTCCCTTTCATGTGTTGTCTTCTATTTCCTTAGAATGTAAGCTCCTTGAGGGCAGAAACTTTCTTTCTTTTTATTTATATTAGTATCTCACTGTTTAGCACAGTGCCTGGCATATAGTAAATACTTATTAATGTTTGTCTCTTGCCTTAATTGCTGGTTAGGAGTCTTTTGGTACTTAGATACCAGGTCCTTAGGAAACCTACTCAATGCATCTAAAACCTTTCCCACATGGTAGCCTATGTCAGATCTTAGACTATACCAGCTTAGGTTCTGAAAATACAAAGTCACTATTTCATTAAGAAAATAAAAGAGGCATACATATGCTTACCAAAGCTGATTCATTGTCATTGAATAAATCCAGCAAAGAGTCCAGGATATAAAAGAATTCTCCATAGACAGTGGTCTTCCATTTATTCTTATTTACAAATGGTGTTCTGTTGGTTGCATCAAGACCCAGAATACAATTGAACCTCATAACCACCCAAAAGGATGACCTAACCATCCACACAAAATATACTAAATGGATAAAAACACCCCATTGTCCAAATTATGACATGCAGTTAGATAGACAACCAACAGATTTCCTCCAATCAATCAATTAATCATTTATTAAGCACATACTTTGTGCTAGGAATTGTGTTAGACAATGGACACACAAAAATGGTAAACCATCTCTGCTTGCAAGGAGCTGATAGCCTTTTGAGGAAACAACAAGTATATGTATAAGTATATACAAAATGTATATTAACTAAATTCAAAGGAATGAGTTGGGAAAGTATATAGGAGGTACTCAAGCTGAGTTGTAAAGGAAATAAGAGATCCCACAAGGCAGAGATGAGGAGGAAGTAGTAGATTCTAGGTTTGGAGGATAGCCAGTGGTAAGGCATAGAGATGAGAGATGGGGTATCTATGGGTAAGGAAGAGTAAAAAGGCCAATATGTCTGAAGCACAGAACAGAAGAAGGGAAGTGATGTATAACAAAGATGGAAAGGTAGGTTGGGGTCAGATTATTTATTTAATATTTTTAGTTTTCAGCATTAATTTTTACAAGAGTTTGAATTACAATTTTTCTCCCCAGCTCTACCCTCCCCCACTCCAAGATGACATATATTCTGATTGCCCCATTCCCCAATCAACCCTCCCTTCTGTCACCCCACTCCCTCCCATCCCCTTTTCCCTTACTTTCCTGTAGGGCAAGATAGATTTTTATGCCCCATGGCCTGTGTATCTTACTTCCTAGTTGCATGCAAAAACTTTTTTTGAACATCTGCTTTCAAAACTTTGAGTTCCAAATTCTCTCCCCTCTTCCCTCCCCACCCACCCTCTACAAGAAAGCAAACAATTCAACATAGGCCACAGGTTGGGGTCATATTGTGGTGTGCCAAACAAAGGACTTTATATTTGATTCTAGAGGCATTTAGGAGCCAATGGAGATTATTGAGTAGAGGAGTAACATAGACTCACAGTTTAGGAAAATCAATTTTTCAGTTATGTAGAGGGTGGATTGGAAGGGAAGACATTTGAGTCAGGGAGACCAATTATGAGACTATTACAATAGTCCAGGTGAGAAGTGATAAGGGCCTAAAATAGGGGGATGTCTGCTTAAGTAGAGAGAAGGGGACAGATATTAGAGATTTTGTAGGGACAGAAATGACAAGACTTGGTAACTGATTAGATATAAGAGCTGAGAAAGCATGAAGATTCAAGGATGACACTGGGGTTACAAGCCTGGGATCTGGAAGACTGGAGACATTGATGACAGAAAGAGAAAAGTTTACTAAAAGGGTTTAGTAAGAAAGATAAGGAGGTCTATTTTGGACATGTGGAGTTTGAAATGCCTGAGGAACATCCAGGTTGAAATATTCAAAAGACAATTGTTGATGTGGGACTGGGTCTTTGGAAAGACGCTAGAGTTGGAAAAATAGGTTTCAGAGTCATCAGCATAGAGATGATAATTAAACCCATCAGATCTGAGGAGGTTGCCAAGTGAGGGCCTATGGGTCCACCAGTATACATATAGTAGATAGCATATATACATTTATTGGACAGATAAGTTAGACCTTAAGATAAATAGGTGAGTGGGTTAGATTGACTTTAGGAAATTGCTAAGCTTCTTTAATGACCTTAAACTTGTCCCAGAAACAGAGATCTATCTTTTTAAATAACCAGTGTTATTATATGACTCTAAGTCATGGAACACTACAGTCTGATGAATTAAAAATTAGTATCACTCAGATGGCAACTGCATGTGGGTGTGAGTAAGCTGTCACACATTATAAACAAGGAACTACAAAGGAGAATTGGATTCCAGGATGTCATCGAAGAAATATGCGAATGAATAAAAAACTGGGCTGGTCATTTGGGGAGAACGAGAGACAACTAATGGTCAGCTCATGTGCTCCACTGGCATCCTTGTGAGATCTCCTCCTCCATACCCTGCCATGTTAAACTCTATGGAAGAATGTGGAGAGAAGTTGCGTAGGATGAGCTGTCAGAAAGGGGCTGAGATCTACATCTTCAGAGGGACCATCCATACGGATGAAATCATAATTCCATTTGAACATTTGAGTTATTACCTACTTCCTAAGGCTGCTGTGAAGAAAATGCTTTAGAAGCCTTATTAGGAGTTACTATTATTAGGTCATGTATTTGGAAATGCAAAGCTTTGCTTAGATGGTACCAACTAAGGTGTTTGGTCCCCATTTCTATTTTAATTAGACCTTATAGGAAAATATAAGCTTTCTAACAGCATATGATGTTTTATTTGTATGGTATTCCTAGAATGAACCACAGTGCCATACATACAGTATACATATGATAAATGATTGTTCAATTCAGTAAATATTTATCAAGCATCTACTATATGTGGAGCACTGTCCTAGGCACCTGAGGGAGGTAGCAATAGGGATAGAGACTGGACCTGTGATTTCATTGATATAATGATGAGGAATTATTCATTATTAATTTATTAATCATTGATTAATGATGAGAAAAACTCCCTTTACCAGTGCAGTTCTCACTTTCTCTACAACTTCAACTGTTAGAGAATTATTCAGAGAAATAAGAAATTACGTGACTTGTCTAGAATCACACAGCCAGTATATGTCGATATCACATATAAAAGATATAGCAGATGCATAAATAGCTAATACAAAATGGATTATGATAAAAGCAGATTTTGTTGCTTCATCATTTTTCAGTCATGTTCAACTCTTTGTGACTCCATTTGGGGTTTTCTTGGCAAAGATATCGGAGTAATTCACCATTTCCTTCTCCAGCTCTTTTGATAGATGAGGGAACTGAGGCAGGGTTAAATGACTTACCCAGGGTCACACAGCTAGTAAGTGTCTGAGTCTGGGTTTGAACTCAGAAAGATGTTTTCCTTACTCTAGGCACTCTATTAGTTATTATTACTCTATTAGGCAACCTAATTGTCAAGAGCTTCTAAGAAGTACTAACTATTAATGAAGATGTAAGGATGGAAAGATTATTCCCAAATACAGAACATCAATGAAGATTTCACAGAAGAGGTACCTTTGGAGCAACAGTTTATTAATGATAATAATCTTATATTTATATAGCTCTTTAGCACAAAGTACTTTCACATGCTGGAAAAGGAAATGGCAAACCACACCAAGTAAGTATCTTTGCCAAGAAAACCCCAAATGGGGTCACAAAGTTGCACATGACTGAAAAATGACCAAACAACAAATAATAACACATGCATTATCAAAGCTGATCCTCAAAAAATACTACACAGATGAGGAAATTGTGACTCAGAGAAATAAAGTGACTGACTTTTCCGAGGACATGCAATTAGTAAGATCTTTTGGCTCCAAACCTGATCTCTTCCTACTATATCACCTATATTCCAATTCTAGTCATATATATCCTAATTCTAATTGCATATATATGTATATATATATTCTAATTAAATATGGTAATTATGATTATTATAATAAGAAAATATGAAAGGCTTAGAAAATATTCTTTAAAAAGGACAATGTTTCTGTGTCCCTAATCCAAAATGATGTCTATTCTCTCTCATTCTGCAGCCTATGAATCTTCATTTTACCCTTATGAAATTAGCAGCATTATTCTTCAAATGATGAATATGGATTAAGCATTGTAACTCTCCCTCTTCCATCCAACTGAATGTTGATTACTCTTGTGTAGTTTACTAAGGATAAATTTCTGGGTTAAAGATGGAAGCCATTCTCCCTTACCATTTACCATCTTTGGATCATTGAGATTTGTGTACCCAATAATAATAATAATGATATGTAGTATTTATATGGTCCTTTAAGTTTTGAAAGATACTATCTATGTATCTATAATATATAAAAGCATAATTTAATCTCACAAAGGTCCTGTGAAATAAGTGCTATTATTATATTTTACAGATAAAGAAACTAGGGTTGAAAAAGGGTAAGTGACTTGTTTAGTGTGGAAAAAAATACTGTACTTTTTTTTAGGGACAAGTCTGTCAGAAACATTTTTATTTTTAAAATTATTATTATTATTATTATTTAATTAACTTAACAGTTTTCAGCATTGATTTTCACAAGAGTTTGAATTACGAATTTTCTCCCCATTTCTACCCTCCCACCCACTCCAAGATGGCGTATATTCTGGTTGCCCTGCTCCCCAGTCAGCCCTCCCTTCTGTCACCCCACTCCCCTCAGGAACGTTTTTCAAAATTTATGATTTTTCTTATCTAAGCATTATTCCACTTAGAAAAATGTCCAAACTGGCAGTTTCCTCATGTTCTTGAGCATCTCTCTAACAAAATCCAAGTAGAAGTCACAATTTAGGTTTGCAACCAAGATCGTCACCAGAATGGAAGACAAGCTTACCAGCTTGCACATCATCTATTCTAGTAAAACCCTAAAGTTATAGCAAACCAAAAAATGACCAAGAATTCTATTTTACAAGAAAAGAAAATTCTATAGCAAATGATTTTTTCCACCTCAGAACTGCATAAAAAATTAGCCAACCTGCCTTCTCCCTCCATCCAAAAGCCAATGCCAGCACAGAGTAGCCTTTAGGAAGATACATTGGCCAAGCTCATGTGTGGCCTACAATATTCTTTGTCATGAGGAAACAAGACTGGAGGGGTCCCCCTAGAAAGCCCCAGGGTGGAGACCTTGGAAGTTTGTAGGAGCAGCAACCAGTGCAGTGCCACCTAGCATGGTACTATGGTGTTCAGATAGACCCAGTGAGTAATGTCTACTTCCAACCTAGCTCACCCTGACTCCTTGGAACACAGTTCCAGCAGCTTCCTCCACCTGGAAATGCTTCTACTCCTACAGAATCCTCCTCTGTTGGGTGATTTCCTCCCCAGGACCTCCAAATGAAGAAATATCCACTCCACTAAGCCCATTTCTAATCCAGCTCAGCTCCAGAGGCAATGGACTGTTTATCTGTTTTGACACTCCTGCCCCACTTCACCCCTTCCATCACCATTTTATGTGTGTTTTCTTTTCATTAAAATGTAAATTCATGGAGGGCAGGGTCTGTTTTTGTTTTTATTTAGTTGTATTTGCTGTGCTTAATGCAGTTCCTGGAATATAGTACTTACTAACGCCTTGTGTAGACTAGATGCCTAACACTCTGACCAGAGATGCAAGAGAGAGCCCTGAGGATCCATCTCTCTGAACTTCAAAGATCCAGGGGGACCAAATCATAAAGGGTGTGTGTCAGATCAATGACTCAGGGGATTGAAGGTAAAACCAAGACCAACTGACCACTCTATCCAAAAGCACAGCTCAGCCCTGGCACAAAGCCCTGAGCTAGACAGATGAATAAATGAAAGAAAATATGTATACAAATGTCCAAAAGTGTTGCAAATCTAATTCCTAAACAACTGCAAGCAGAGACTAAAAGGAAAAATGGATTTTCCACAAGCACAACATGAATACCCACAAGAAAGGAAACAAGAATTTTTAAATGAAATAAAAGCTCTTGAGGAAATAATTGTAGATTATTTCAAATAATTAGCTAAAAATAGCTCATAAGTAATAAGTAACTTATAAGAGAAAGCAGTAAACTTTATACAAGAAATTGAATCCCTGGAAATTAGAATAGAAACAAATCAATGATTCCAGGAAACAGCAAGAAATAGTAGATAATAATCAAAAGATTGTAAAAATAGAAGAAAATGTAAGCTATCTGATATGAGACCACAGAGGAAGAAAAAAATGATCAAGGAAAGATAATTTAAGAATCATTGGGCTTCCTGGAAACAATGATGAAAAAAAAGCCAGAAAACTATTATTTCAAAGAATCCTAAATGAAAATTACCCAAATCTTTTAGAACCTGAAGACAAAATAAAGACAGAAAGCCTCTACTGATTACTTGCTGATAGGAATGCACAAAAGCAAATTTCCAGGAATGCCCTAGTTCAAATCCAGAGCTCTCACATCAAAAAGTACTGCAGACTTTCGAAGAGAAGTTCAAATAAGAAATGCCAGTCGGAATCACACAAGACCTAGAAACTTTTACACAAAAAGAAAAAAATTAGAGGAGATTCAATAATACAATATTCCAAAAAGTAAAAGACCAGTTTATAACCAAAATAGCTTATTCTGCAAAGATTGGCATAATGGGGGGAGGGGCGGAGAGGGGAGAAATTGGCTTTTAATGAAATAGAAGACCTTCAAGGATTTCTGATGAAAAGACTATAGCTGAGTAGGAACTTCAAATACAAACACAAGAGTCCAGAGAGACCTAGAAATGTACATTTTTTTGAGTGATTGGAAGGTGTTCTATGATGACATAGTGCTGACATTCTGATGAAGGGAGAAGAAACAAATGTTCCTTCAGAAATTTAATGTTTTCAAAGTTACAGTTATCCCTTCCACATCACAACTTTCCCCATCATGTTTTTGATATATTGCCGGTCTACATAAGAAGTTGGATGGGAAATTTGAGGAAGTTTTACAGAGAAGCCACAAATGACACGCAAAGGCCAACAGACGACACAGAAAAAGTTTAGGAACTCGGAAATGCATGAAATATATGTATGGTATTCCATGTATCAACATATTTTATCTTTTGATGCCATAATAATAAAAAATTTTTATCTGATATGGAAGGCCAAAAATTTTATGTGGATTTTCCAGATTTTGGGGTGCTATGCCCCTAACACTGGGATGTGGAAGGAGTAACTGTAGTTAAACAAGAAAAAATAAAGGTCCTAGGGATGGATGGGTTATGCTCTGAACAGTTAAACAAGGGAAAAAGAAGGCAGGGTATATAACACATGGTATATGTGCAAAACTGGCTTACCATTACGTTTTCTCATTAAGACTAACAGTATACTAATGAGACCTATAATCTTCAGTGTACGCAATCAAAAAGTAATCACTATTCAATAATACAAAAATCAGACCCTCTGGGAACAAATCACCAATCACCAACGTGGCCAGTTGTGGGAAATAAAAGAAGGAATTCTGTTTCCATAGGATTAAAACTCCTCCCAGCTTTGAGTGATAGCAAAAGGTAAGCCAGAGGTGACTGGTTCTAATCAGAGTTGTGACCTAACAGAACCAGTCTTCTGATCAGGTAAAAGTTCAGAAGTGTGTATGCATGCATAATGAGCTGTTTGAAGGTGAACCTATCAGGGAGGAGAACACAAAGTGGAGGTTCAGGAGATTGCATCTAGCCAATGGAGAGCAAGGCAGGAAATTCAAATCTGGATGAATTATGAAAGGGTTTTTGTAACTAGCTTAACCTATGCTTGCGCCTAGCCCTTTTTCAGAAGAGGTAGAGGCCAAGTCACCCACCAGATAATGACATGAAATAAAAAACTTTTTTTTTCTAAATTCTTTCGTGGCCAGGTAGAATTCTTGATAAGATGATTATTCCTAACATAGTCCATAGGAGTTGCACTCTCTGCAGTAGAGTTTGAATGCTTGGCAGTTTAATTCAAGAAAGGACCTCCAAGTCTGGTACCTTATCCTGCCAGGTGATCTTCAGAATCTTCCTAAGACAATTCAAATGGAAGTGATTCAGTTTCCTGGCATGGTGCTGGTAGACTGTCCAGGTTTCACAGGCATACAGCAATGAGGTCAGGACCACAGCTCTGTAGACCTTCAGTTTGGTAGTCAGTCTAATACATCTTCTCTCCCATACTTTCCTTCAGAGCCTCCCAAGCACCGAGCTAGCACTAGCAATACATGCATCAACCCTCATTAACAATGTGCACATCCTTGGAAAGTACACTAAAAGGTAAGTGAACTTCAGAACTTCTCCATTTGCTGTAACCAATGGTTCCATATGTGGATGGTGTGGTGCTGGCTGGTGGAGTACCTTCGTTTTCTTGGTGTTAATTGTTAGGCCAAAATTAACACAAGCAGCAAATAATCAATCTATACTTTGCTGCATCTCAGCTTTAGAGGCTACATTGAATGCACAATCATCTGCAAGCAGAAAATCAAGCACCAACACTCCCTCCACCTGATCTTGGCGTGTAGCCTTTTCAAGTTGAAGAATTTACCATCAGTGTGGTAGCTGAACTACGGTAGCTGTGTTGTCTTCATTGAAGACGTTTGACAATATGGCTGAAAACATCATGCTGAAAAGCATGGGAGAAAGCACACAGCTTTGTTTCATTCCATTGGTGACTGGGAAAGTGCAAGAACATTGTCCATTGTCCATTATCCAGAACCTGGACAAGCACGCTTTAATGAAATTGATGTACAGTACCGAAGAACTTCTCTGGACAAACAAATTTTAACATTATTTTCCATAAGTCCTTGAGACTAACAGTATCCAAGGCCTTGGTCAGATCTACAAATGTGAACACACCTCTGTTCTTCTCCTGGCATTTCTCCTGGAATTGTTTGGCAGCCACATTGGCCAGGTAGATAACCATCTTCCAGGGGAAGGATCAACCTACTAAGGAGGCCTTTGGCAAGAATGTTGCCAGCAATGACTAAGATAGAGACACCCCTGTGATTGTCACAGGACAATCTATTTCCTTTACCTTTATAGAGATAAACAACAGAGGCATCCTTGAACTCCTAGGAGATAATCACCTCTTGCCATATAACCCAGAAAAATTCAGTCAGGTTTTGTATGAATAGTGAACTCCCTACCTTGTAAATCTCAGTTGGAATAGAATGGGCAACAGGTGCTTTGCCCCACAAAAGGAACCTTAGGCCATTCATAAACTCTTCTTTTGTTGGAACTTCAGCTAAGGAGGGATAGACTTCAATCAGAGGTAAATGGTCAATAGCTTCAACATTGATTGACGACAGTCAGTTGAGAACACTATGGAAGTGTTCAGCCCATCTCTCTAGGATCATGGCCTTATCACTAGTCAATGCAGCTCCATCAACACTGAGTAGTTGAGATGCACCACAGGTCTTTGACTCGTAAATAGCCTTCAGGACATCATAAAAGTGATTTGGATTTGGATTGTTACTTCAGCATAAAACTGAATTTCATCAGCTTTCTTACTGAGCCAAGAATACTGCATCTCTCTAAGCTTTGCTTGTGCTTTACTTTTGATGGAATTAAATGAGGCCTTCTTAGAGACAGATGAACTATCCTGCTGGTAAACCCTGTGGAGTTCTCATTTTTCATTTAGCAGCTTCTAAATTTCCCCATCATTTTTGTCAAACCAGTCTTGATGTTGAGAATGTTCTGATCCAGGTGAGCAAATGCAGTGTTGTACACCAAATCTCTGAAAGCTACCCACTTCTTCTCTGCTCCATTATTGCCAACGGTGTGTTGGTTCAACTTTCCTTCCAAGTTAGCAACAAACTGTTCCCACTGAGAGAAGCCCTCTAATCTGTTGACATTAATTCTTCTGTTAGTCATTTTGCCTTGAAGTTGTACTTTTGTTGAATTCCAATATTTAGCTTGGAGAGGATAGGTCTATGATCAGTCCATCATTGTGCCACACATTGCCTTCCTCACTCTCATATCCTGTTTGTCTCTTGTCCTTACATTCATATAGTCTATTAAATGCTAATGTTCACTGTGAGGGTGAATTCATGTAGTTTTATTGCATTTAAAAAAATGGAAGACAGTGTTGGTGAGGAGAAGGTCATGAGATATACACTATGAAAGGAAGTTCATGGCTTTATGAAGAATTGTCTTTTTGTGTTTAGTTGTGTGAATATAAATATTCTAATGTTTAAATTCAGAATAAAAAATAAAATTGAAAAGTCACAAATTATAATACAATTAGTATGTTGTTTGTGTATAATTCTTATTTTGGAGAGGTTTGAAAGAGCATGTCTAGTCCTCCATCTTGTTGTTCATGTGACCTGGAACTTTCTATTGCTCTACATGTTACAGACATTTGATAATATTTACTGAAATGAAAGTTTCTAGATTCTTTTCCTTATCTTCAGTTGGTGAGTCCTCAGGGACTGAAAAATTAGCTTCAGCATTAGGCCTGGCAAAACACAACTACTAGGGTAAATCTGCATAAATAAGGATATAATACATCCTCAAAGCCAATATAATTGCCTTTTCAACAGCATCCTATTGGGGATAATTCAAAACTACTATTAACCTCTAATAGTATGAATGATTGTAAAATAAAAAGTATAACATGGGCTCAAAAGAACATCTTATCGCAAGTAAGAAATAAGAGAAAGATGGATAAATAAGTTTGAGCAGAAGAGATCTTGAGGGTTTTAATGGAGTACAAGCTCATTATGAATCAACAGTGTGACCTGGCAATGAGGAAAGCTAATGTAATCTTAGGATCAAAGAGTCATAGATTTAAAGTTAAAGGGGATTTTAAAGATAATTTGTTGCCACACCATCATTTATATATGAAGAAACTGAGGCCCAGAGTAGTTGAGTGACTTGCCCAAGGTCACATAGATAGTTGCTTAGAATGCATTAAAAGAGATGTAACCGCAAGAATAAAGAGATGATAATCCCAATGTACTCTGCTCCAGTCACATCACATAAAGGGTGTATTTTGTTCAGTTTTAGGTGCCACATTTCAGGAAGGATATAGATAAGCTAGAGAGGATTCAAGAAAGACAACCAGGATAGTGAAGTTCTTCAAATTTGTTATGTATCCAGATCAATTAAAGTAAGTAGGAATATTTATTCTAGAGAAGACTCAATGGGTAGATGATAACTCTTTGTATTTGAAGGGTTGTCACCTAGAAGAGTGATTAGACATGGATGCCTTGTCTTCATAGAGAGCAGAACAGGCTCCAAGTGTGCAAAAAGATGATAATTGAAATCATGGGCTCAGATTCGTTCTGTCCCGCTTGTCAGCACAAGCATCACAAATGCTCAGATTCCTTAAATGTCTAGTCAATGCTCAGATTCCTTAAGAGTCTAGCCAATTCTGAGATTTTTTAAGAGTCTGGCCAATATGGTGGATTCTAAATAAACTTTGTTTTAATTTGGCTGAAAAGAAATCATGAAGCCGTTGAGATCACCAAGATAGAGGCTTGAGAGAACAGTGGGTGGATGATGCAAAGAGGTAAATTTAAATTTGATATAAGGAGAAATCTCTTTGTAATTAAAGCTACCAAATGCATAATTATCTATCTGAGGAAGTAGAGTGTTCTCCCTCATTGAAGGTTACCAACAAAGGATAAATACCCATTTACTGGGGTTGTAGTAAATAAAATTATTTTTAAGGAATGGGTTGGAGAAGATAGCCATTGAGGTCCATTTAACTTTGAAATTCAGCAATTTTGTGAAAATGTGGATAGTGGGGATTTGAATTAATTGATTTTCCAACTATGCATCTCCCACTCACTATTGTATAGAACCCACTGACTTTCTCCATTTTATATTCCAAACACAAATTCGGAAAAATAGGAGACCTGAATATAATTAAAGTGGGCATCAAATGGGACTAAAACACTTTAAATATTACATATCCAGTTTTTAATTCTACTGATTGAGGGGACAGCTACATGAAGAGAATAGAATCCTATCCTGGAATTCAACATCCCTACATACTTATTCTGACTGCATTGCTGGCCACATCTACTTGCAACCAAATGGACCATTTCTCCTTTGGTTTTATTTTTTGCATTGTTGTTGGCCATGGCAATGGCTGATCACTGAAGAACTAGTCAGCATACTGTGGCCAGAATAATAGAACTGAGGTCAACTAATCACTCTGATCATAACTTCTCACATTTATGTGGCATTTTACTCTTTATAAAATGCTGTCTTCATAACAGTCCTATGAGGCAGTTAGTACCAGTTTTATCATCACCACATTGCAAAGCAGATTTCTTGAGTAGTTAAGGTCTATGAAGTTCACAGCACAGTCCAGGAAAGGAAGCCAGGACTGCTAACTCCTGAGTTAATTAGAGTAGTATTCAAACCCAGGTTCCTTGATTCCAAGTCCAATGTTCTTTTCATTGTATGACAAATTGGCATGGGGTGACTTAATTGATTGCTCTGTAAACAGTTATAGAATCACATGATCATAGCTTTAGAGGTAGAAGCCTTTCAAGATCATCTAGCCCAACCTACTCATTATAAAGATGAGGAAACTGAAGCTTGGAGAATTTGAAATGACTTGCCCAAGGTCATACACAGAGAACAGAGAATGCTAAAATCAGTGCTACCACACTGGTTAAGCCACTTAAACTCCCTATACCTGATGTAAATCCTTCAAACAAATGGGCTGTGTCATGACTGCTGTCAATATAATAAGAGTAGGGGGGCAGAGCCAAGATGTTGGGTGGAAAGCAGGAACTTGCTTAAGCTCTCCCCCAGGTCCCTCCAAACACCTATAAAAATGGCTCGGAACAAATTCTAGAGCTGCAAAACCCAAGAAATAGCAGAGGGAAGCAGGGCTCCAGCCCAGGAGAGCCTGGATGGTCGCTGGGAAGGGTCTATCACACAAAGCTGGGAGCGGAGCAGAGCAGAGCCCAGCGTGGGCTGCACCAGGACCAACCAGACTGGGAGCCGGGTGGAACAGGCTATAGGGCCCTGAATCATTGAGCTGTGTCAGTTACCAGACTTCTAAACCCACAAACACCAAAGTCAAAGGAGAAAGTTAGTGGGAAAAGCTTCTGGGACAGAGTGAAAGGAGTTTGCAGTTGGCCACCATCCTGGGGGCGGTGGAGGTGGTGCAACTCTGAGGCTGCTTCCAGAGCTACAGCTGCAGTTGGTTCCGGCCCCAGGCCTATCTGGTGGGAGCAATTAAGTGGCAGATTAGAGCGGGAGTGCAAAGCCTGCTTTGCCCTGCCTGAATCTGGGCCCCAATCCTGGTTGGTGGTTCTTGGGGGAGGAGCACTGGTGTGGCAGAGCTTGGTGTGTAGAAGTAGCTCTGAAAGCAGCAGCACAGTCCCTTAAGCTTTGGACAAATGACTCTCTACTCTACAAGCAGTCATACCCAGAGAAAAGCTCAAGGGTCAAGTAGTTGGCTGGGAACATGAACGGTCAGCGAAAATGGACTCAGATTCAGATTCAGACTTTGGAATCTTTCTTTGGTGACAAAGAAGACCAAAACATATAGTCACAAGAAGTCAACAAAGTCAAAGAGCCTACATCAAAAGCCTCCAAGAGAAATATGAATTGGTATCAGGCCATGGAAAAGCTCAAAAAGGATTTGGAAAAGCAAGTCAAGGAAGTAGAGGAAAAATTGGGAAGAGAAATGAGAGTGATGCAAGAAAACCATCAAAAACAAGGCAATGACTTGCTAAAGGAGACCCAAAAAATTACTGAAGAAAATAACACCTTAAAAAATAAACTAACTCAAACGGCAAAAGAGCTCCAAAAAGCCAATGAGGAGAAAAATGCCTTGAAAGGCAGAATTAGCCAAATGGAAAAGGAGGTCCAAAAGACCACTGAAGAAAATATTCCCTTAAAAATTACATTGGAGCAAGTGGAAGCTAGTGACTTTATGAGAAATCAAGATATTATTAAAAAGAAGCAAAGGAATAAAAAAATGAAAGACAATGTGAAATATCTCATTGGAAAAACCACTGACTTGGAAAATACATCCTGGAGAGATAATTTAAAAATTATTGGACTACCTGAAAGCCATGATCAGAAAAAGAGCCTAGATATCATCTTTAAAGAAATTATCAAGGAGAACTGCTCTGATATTCTAGAGCCACAGAGAAAATGGAAATTGAAAGAATCCACTGACTGCCTCCTGAAAAAGATCCCAAAAAGAAAACTCCTAGGAATATTGTCACCAAATTCCAGAGCTCCCACACCAAGGAGAAAATACTGCAAGCAGCCAGAAAGAAACAATTTGAATATTGTGGAAACAAAATCAAGATAATACAAGATCTAGCGGCCTCTACATTAAGGGATCAAAGGGCTTGGAATATGATATTCCAGAGGTCAATGGAGCTAGGATTAAAACCAAGAATCACCTACCCAGCAAAACTGAGTATCATGCTCCAAGGCAAAATATGGATTTTCAATAAAATAAAGGACTTTCAAGCTTTCTCAGTGAAAAGACCAGAGCTGAATAGAAAATTTGACTTTCAAACACAAGAATCAAGAGAAGCATAAAAAGGTAAACAAGAGAGAGAAATCATAAGGGACTTACTAAAGTTGAACTGTTTTGTTTACATTCCTACATGGAAAGATGATGTGTATAATTCATGAGACCTCAGTATTAGGGTAGCTGTAGGGAATACACACAGACACACACACACACACACACACACACAGACACACAGACACACACACACACACACACATATATATTCCAAGGTACTTGGTCTTTCTGGAGTCACTAAAACCTTCCACCCATCAGCACAAGTCACTTATGGTGGATGGCTTCTGTTGACCAGAACTGAACTATTCTTTCACAATTCCATCCATTTGTTGGATCACATAGTGGAAACCCTGCCTCAGTCTCACTTGGTGATAACAAATCCTGCTTTTTCCCTACCTCACTGAGATTTGAGGGCTACAAATGTGTTTTGAACTGCTGAGAGGTAATTTTATATCATCCCCAGATAGGAAAATGTTTCTTGGTTAGATTTTTCAGTGCCTTCCTAAAATATCCCATCACCTTTTGGCAAAAAAGTCAATTTTTTGTCTTTCAATTATAACCAAGCAGGAAGAAAGAAGTCACCCTTAAAACCAAATTTCCATGTGATAGGAAAACTTTTTGACCTCACACTTCCATTTCCTAATGGAAAAGTGAAAGTAGTGCTAAGAGGTGAGAAAGTTATAGATTAAAAGAACCAAATATAGATTTAATATTCAGCTTTTTGTACCTTTAAGCCGGGAATGGGTAATATATTGCTCAGTGATTCAGTGACTGTTGAAGTTTGCAAGTCCCAATAGGAATATTTAAAGGATAAATATATTTATATTGTGACAGACATGAACTCTTCATCACAGGAATGTACAGATGTCGATTTTATTTGGATGTGTGCCCATAGAACTTTTATTTTTAAGGTCAACATTTATTGAATGCTCAATCAAAAAGAATATTATTTTTATTCATCAAACAAAAGAACCTAAAACAACCTAAATTTTTTTTAAAAAAATTAACAACTAAATTTTATTTTTTAAAGCACAAACTCAAAAATGAGACATAAAACACCTTTTTTTCTTTGAACCATTAGGGTGTGCCCGAATTCTCCCAGGACACTTTATAAGCATGTCTATGTTCTCTCTATTCAGTAGACTGTCTGTAGTCAAATTTCCAAGGAACAAAATAATATGTTCCATTTCCCCCTAAAATCCTTGCTTAATCCCTCCTAACAATGTCTTACATTTCCCATGTTAGCTAACCAGTACTGGTCAAATAGCAATGTTTCTTGAGCTAAAGGAGGACTAGTGAACAAAATAAACATTTAGAAGCATCATGAATGAGGTTTTTTTTTTTTAAGAATGAACACTTTCCTACCATTGAAGGGGTGTGACAACAATGTTGCTAGCTGCTACTGTGGCTGTGTAAGACCAATAACAACAGCACAGAGAAGGCTGCCAGCACAAGTTCTCTGATCTGCTTTTCTTAGGAAAGCAAATTTAAGGGGTTAACAATCTCAGTTTAATTAGACATACATGTACCATTTACTTAGTTCAGGTGAAAAAGCCAGCATCCCGACCTTCAGAGCAAATATAAATAGAAATTACAAACAGAAAATATCAACAGATCAAACAACACAATTCAACTGACAGGCTTTGTCTAATTAGGATACCACATACATAGTTACCAAAAAGAGAAGCACCAAAATCTGGGTTTTCTTCAAAGCCAAAGGGCTCCAGCGGCTACCCGGAGTCTCCATATCAACCCTCTTCCAGAGAGTGAGAGTCCCAAACAAAACATTAACCTCTTAGTTTATATACCCTGTTCAGGGTCAAAGGGCATCACAACCATGCAACTCAAACCCACATGACCTAAAAGCTTCTTCAGGGTCAAAGGGTGTCACAAACATGAGACTCAAACCCATGTAAACTAGGCTTTCCCTTGAGGTAAGCAGGTCATCAAAGACTCCCGATTTCATTAATGAAAAAAAGGCCAGACTCATCAAAGGCACTTGATTACATAAGTGCTCCAAAAGAGAAAACAGTAAAAAAGTCCCACCCTGTTTAACCTCACAATGGGCCAATTGGTCTTTGAAGCATGTTTAGATACTCTCTCACTGCTGCCCATCCACATGGAACTTTGGGGACCCAGTTTCTAGCCCTGATGAATAAAGAGTTGATATTATGTGATGACAAAAAGGCTTCTAATTGGTTATAGAGAAGTAAGAACCAACGACTCAGGAGGCAATCATGCAAGGTCTGGTTGAAGACCTCCAGCAAATAGGAATTCATGCCCTACTGAGACAGCACATTCTATGTTGGTAGAGGCTGACAGGAACTTTTTGTTTGTTTTCACACTGAGCTAAAATCTATCTTTACAGCTTCCATCCATTGTTCCTGCCTTCTGTCATCCAGATGGACAAGCCTACATTGGAATACTGTAATACAAGTATCATGTCTTTCTTTTCTTCTCCAATATAAATGCTCCCACTTCCTTCAACCAATCCTTATGTAAGATGGTTTCCAGTTCCCTCACCATCTTGGTCACCCTGCTATGACATTACTTCAAACAGACAATATCCCACCAAAGTTGTGGCAGCTGGAAATGGAAGGAATATGGAAGGTTTAGTCTCACCAGTGTAGAATATGTGGAACAGTCCTCCCTCACTACAGTTACAGTGCCTGGCATCACATCAGATTTTTTTGGTTGGAAAATTATACTGATTACTTAGAGTGAGGCTGAAGTCTAGTAGAAACCCTATTTTGCACTTGAACCATTTCCCAGCCATCTATCTCCAGTTCTGTATTTGTGTAGTTGATTCTTCTTAAAGATCCAAGGGCTGTTGGGAAGTGATGCTTTGTGACCTAACAAAGAAATATGCAAAGATGGGCTTTTTTTTGGAACTCCTTGTCTTGGTCCTTCCCCTTCTTCTAGAAGACATGACATTATTCATTTGCAGTAATGGGAACACAAGATCCCTCTAAGGCCTGCATTTACCCTAAAGACAAAGCTGTTCCCTCACCTTCTATTTAGACACCTCAAAAGCTTACATCTTCTGAAAAGTTCATATTAAATTGAAGTGTTACTGATTAAAGCAGGGCTTTGCCTGTTTTAGTTAATTCTGAACAATGCAGTATGGACCAGGCCAAAGAAGGCCACATCATTTTTCTCCTCATTATCACCTCGTTAAGATCCCAGAACATGCCTAGGAGGCAGGGGTCTGAGACATGCAGCTTAACAAGGTGATAATGAGGAGAAAATGTCTCTAGCCTATTTTTGGCACAGTCCATGCCACGTTGGATAATGGTAGACCATGTTGTACAAGAGAACATACTTTAGTCACTAATATTATATTCTCAGAGTGAGTCTGTTAATTTACAGTTGAATTGATCATGTTTGGAATTTTGTTGCTTGGGCCATCGATTAGTAGAGGTTTTTTTCCCCTTCTTTTTATCATGATCTATTCCTCCTAAATTCTTGAAAATGGTTCATTTTTTGGTTTTTGGTGCCATTTTAAAAAATTGTTCCTCACAAAAAAGAAAAAAATCCAACCCCATGACAAAACACTTCTTTCATACATGTTTTTCACCTTCAATAGAAGCAGATAGCTTACTTCAATTCAACAAACAGTTAAGTGCCTCCTATGAGCAAGGCGTTTGTGCTAGGTGTTGGCAAACAGAGAAATAAGATACTTTCTTCCCTCAGAATGCCAAGTCTAATAGATACAGTATTTATGCTTAATCTATCAGTAGAAATTGTACCTCCCTTAAAACTTCTGGGAAAAAAACTAGAGTAAGAGAATCACTAAATTCCAGAGTTAGAAGAAATCTTAGTGGCCATCTAGACCAGCATATACCCAAAAAAAGGATTCTGTTGTATCTGACAAGTGGTCATTCAACCTTTACTTGAAAATCTGATGAGAGGAGAATCCATTACCTCCCAAAGCAAATCAATCAACTTCAGGACACTTCTAATTGTTAGGAACGTTTTCCTTATATCAAGCCCAAATTTGCTTCTTCTCAATTCTGTCCCATGAAGTGAAACACAAAAAACCTAATCCTTCTTTCACGTGACAGCATTACAAATATTTGAAGACAGTGATCATGTCCTCCATCCTGAGTGTTCTCTTCTCCAACACGAATATCCCCACTTCCTTTGATTAATCCTCATATGTTAAGAACTAGTCAATCTAATTTATGAACTAGGCAGCAAATGGTAGAGTGGATAGAGTACTGGCCAGCAGTCAGGAAAAACTGAGTTTAATCTGACCTCAGCCACTTATTAGCTGTGTGATGCTGGGCAAGTCACTTAATGCTGTTTACCTCAGTTTCCTCATCTGGAAAAATAGGATAATAATAGCACTTACCTCCCAGGATTATTGTGAGGATCAAATGACATGATTTTTGTAAAATGCTTAGCAAAATGTGGTTACATAGTAGGTACCATAGAATGCTTATTCCCTTTCCTTGCCCTTCAAGAACTAAGTGGTAGACTACTTTGTTCTCCTTTCAATGTTCTCCAGTCTGTTAATGTCCTTTCTCAAGTTCCGGTGCCCCAGACTGAATACAACGTGATTCTATTCCACATAGCCAATCTGATGCTCTTCCATGACAACATTGGGAGGATTAATAAATGATGCATTGTGAGGATTAACCATTAATTAATTATAATTACCTAGGATAATTATTATTTATATTAATTGTAAATTCTTGGAAACTCTTTGATGAAATATGACTTATAAGAATGCAAGATAATTTATTTCTAATATGTTTATAGCTTCAGATTGATTGAGGGGGAGAAAGAAAATGTGTTTCCCCCCTCCCTTGCTTCTTTGCAGAGAGATGGGAAACTATGGGTACGGAATACAATGTATAAATGCGACTTTATATGTAAATCCCACTTCTTACATGTGGGTTAATTTACTGAACTATTTCCCCCTTTTTAACTTTTTATTCTTTGTTATAAGGGATGACTCTTTGGGAGAAGCAAAAGGGAGGGATATATTGGGAAATGTATGTGATATAAAAACAAAAAAAAACCCAATATAAACAATGTAATAGTGTCTCCTATTTCAGTCACTCTTAATGGTAGACAGATAACAGATCTCTAGGCTTTTAAAAGAGTAAGGGTATGCGTTTCGATAGAATCAACTTTGAACATATTCAATTAAGAGTTTGAAACTCAGTCAAATGACTCTTTAAAAATTTAATTTCATATGTCGCTTTTTAAAGTGCCTGTTTTGACATGGGGTAGACCCAACCTGAAAGGCTCAAAATGATCTCAGGAAATAAAGGATGTAATGACATTTCCTTCAAACATAATGTGAGGATTAGAAGAGCTGAAGAAAATGTTGGCTGTGGAGCATCATCAGCTCTGAGATTCTTTTCATACAACACCCTATCATAGTACTCTATGCTTTAGCTAACTGGACCATTCTCAAATGCCATTTTCTCCACAAAACATTCCTTGAGTCTCCCCTTCCTCAACCTTACCCATCATCTCCTATAGAGCACTTTGTTTTATGTCACTATAATGTACTTATTTAATATTGTGTGATATAGGTATCTATGTTTGGGTCTTTTTGCCCTGTTAGAATGTAAGCTCCATGAGGGGATGAACCATGGTGTCACCTAAACTTTCAAATTTGTATCTTCCTCAGTGCTTACCTCTGCACACAGCTTTCTATATACAGTAGGGGCTTAACATGTGTTTGCTTAGAGGAAGGGAGGAAGGAAGGAAAGAAGGAAGGAAGGAAGAAAGGAAGTAAAGGAAGGAAGGAAAGAAAGAAGGAAGGAAGAAAGGAAGGAAGAAAGGAAGTAAAGAAAGGAAAGAAGGAAGGAAGGAAGGAAAGAAGGAGGGAAGGAAGGAAGGAAGGAAGGAAGGAAGGAAGGAAGGAAGGAAAGGAAGGAAGGAAAGAAAGAAGGAAGGAAGGAAGGAAAGAAGAAAGGAAGGGACACAGAGCGGGGAGCAGAGCCAAGATGGCGGCTGGAAAGCATGGACGTGCCTAAAGCTCTCCCCCAGGACCCTCCAAACACTTATAAAAATGGCTCTGAACAAATTCTAGAACTGCAGAACCCACAAAATAACAGAGGGAAACAGAGCTCCGGCCCAGGACAGCCTGGATGGTTGCTGGGTAAGGTCTATGGCCCATGGAGCTGGGAGCAGAGCACAGCAAAGGTCAGCGTGGGCGGTGGCAGGACCAACTAGACCAGGAGCTGGGTGAAACAGGCCCTAGTGCCCTGAATCAGTGAGCTGTGGCAGTTACCAGACTTCTCAACCCACAAACACCAAAAACAACAGAGAAGGTTAGGGGGAAAAAACTGTGGGGACAGAGGGAAAGGAGTTCACGGTTGAGCCCCTGCCCCAGGGGCAGAGGAGGTGGTGCAACTGCTTCAGGCCCTAGGCCCACCTGGTGGAAGGAATTAATTGGGGAATCCAAGCAGGAATGAAGACCCTGCTCAGATCTGAGTTGCAGTCTAGGTTGGCAGTTCTTGGGGGAGGAGAAGCACTGGTGTGGCAGAGCTTGCTGTGCAGAAAAAGCTCTGAAAACAACAGCACAGCCCCTCAAGCTTGGGATAAAGTACTCTATACTCTACAAGCAGTCATACCCCAACAAAAAACTCAAGGATCAAATAGTTGGATGGGAACATAGCCAGGCAGTGAAAACGGTCTCAGATTCAGACTCAGACTTTGGAATCTTTCTTTGGTGACAAAGAAGACCAAAACATATAGTCAGAAGAAGTCAACAAAGTCAAAGAACCTACATCAAAAGCCTCCAAGAAAAACATGAACTCATCTCAGACCATGGAAGAGCTCAAAAAGGATTTGGAAAAGCAAGTCAGGGAAGTAGAGGAAAAATTGCAAAGAGAAATGAGAGTGATGCAAGAAAACCATGAAAAACAAGTCAACGACTTGCTAAAGGAGACCCAAAAAATACTGAAGAAAATAACACCTTAAAAATAGTCTAACTCAAATGGCAAAAGAGCTCCAAAAAGCCAATGAAGAGAAAAATGCCTTGAATGGCAGAATTAGCCAAATGGAAAAGGAGGTCCAAAAGACCACTGAAGAAAATACTACCTTAAAATTATGTTGGAGCAAGTGGAAGCTAGTGACTTTATGAAAAATCAAGACATTATAAAACAGAACCAAGGGAATGAAAAAAATGGAAGACAATGTGAAATATCTCATTGGAAAAACCACTGACTTGGAAAATATATCCTGGAGAGATAATTTAAAAATTATTGGACTACCTGAAAGCCATGATCAAAAAAAGAGCCTAGATATCATCTTTCAAGAAATTATCAAGGAGAACTGCTCTGATATTCTAGATCCAGAGGGTAAAATGGAAATTGAAAGAATCCTCCGATTGCCTCCTGAAAAAGATCCCAAAAAGAAAACTCCTAGGAACATTGTTGCCAAATTCCAGAGCTCCCACACCAAGGAGAAAGTACAGCAAGCAGCCAGAAAGAAACAATTTGAATCTTGTGAAAACACAACCAGGATAATACAAGATCTAGCAGCTTCTATATCGAGGGATCGAAGGGCTTGGAATATGATATTCCAGAGGTCAATGGAGCAAGGATTAAAACCAAGAATCACTTACCGAGCAAAACTGAGTATCATGCTCCAAGGCAAAATATGGATTTTTAATAAAATAAAGGACTTTCAAGCTTTCTCAGTGAAAAGACCAGAGCCAAATAGAAAATTTGACTTTCAAACACAAGAATCAAGTGAAGCATGGAAAGGTGATCAAGAGAGAAAAATCATAAGGGACTTACTAAAGTTGAACTGTTTTGTTTACATTCCTACATGGAAAGATGATGTGTATAATTTCATGAGATCTCAGTATTAGGGCAGCTAAAGGGAATGTACATACATACATACATACATACACACACACACACACACATACATATATATATATATATATATATATATATATATATATATATATATATATACACACACACACACATATATATAGACAGAGGGCACAGGGTGAGTTGAATATGAAAGGATGATATCTAAAAAAATAAAATCAAATTAAGGGATGAGAAAGGAATACTTTGAGAGAAGGAGAAAGGGAGAGATAGAATGGGGTGAATTATCTCCCATAAAAGTGGCAAGAAAAAGCAGTTCTATAGGAAGTGAAGAGGGGCCAGGTGAGGGGGAATGAGTGAATCTTGCTCTCATCGGATTTGACCTGAGGAGGGAATAACATACGCACTCAGTTGGGTATCTTACCACACAGGAAAGGAGGAAGGCAATAAAAAAGTGGGGATGATAGCAGGCAGGGCAGATAGGGGGCAGAGGTAATCTAAAGCAAACACTTTCAAAAAGGGTCAGGGTCAAGGGAGAAAACTGAACAAAGCGGTATAGGATAGGAAAGAGCAAAATATAGTTAGTCTTTCCCAACATGAGTATTGTGGAAACGTTTTACATAATCATACACATTTGGTCTATGTTGAATTGCTTGCCTTCTTAGGGAGGGTGGGTGGGGAGGAAAGAGGGGAGAGAATTTAGAGCTCAAAGTTTTAAAAGTAGATGTTCAAAAAAAAGTTTTTGCATGCAACTAGGAAATAAGATATACAGGCAATGGGGCGTAGAAATCTATCTTGCTTGCCCTACAAGAAAGTAAGGGGGATGGGGGGAGTAGGGTGACAGAAGGGAGGGCTGACTGGGGAATGGGGCAATCAGAATATATGCCATCTTGGAGTGGAGTGGAGGGTAGAAATGGGGAGAAAACTTGTAATTCAAACTCTTGTGAAAATCAATGCTGAAAACTAAAATATTAAATAAATAAATTTTAAAAATTTTTTAAAAAAAGGAATGAAGGGAGGGAGGAAGGAAAGGATGAAGGAAGGAAGGAAGGAAGGAAATTAGGAAGGAAAGAAGGAAGGAAGGAAGGAAAGAAGGAAGGAAGGAAGGAAAGAGTGAGATATAGATCTTTGTTTTCAAGGAACTTATGATCTACTAGGGGAGAGAAGAAAATTACACATATAATTAGATGTCAAATAAAATGTGGTAAGAATTGTAATGTAAACAATGAACAAACAAACTTCAGTGGGTGTTCAGAAGAAGGGAATGGGATGTTTCATGGAGAAAGTATCATTTAACCTGAGTTTGAAGGGTGAGTAGGATTTCAGTCTACAGAGATATAGAGGGAGAGCATTCTAGGTAAAGAGTAACAACAGGAAAACAAATGATGTATTCCACCAGAGAGACATGATGGATAGAATGACTTGTTAAAAAAAATATAAAAACTATTTTTAACCTTCATTTTTTTTAAGTTTTGAGTTCAAAATTCTATGTCTTCCCCCTTCCCCTTACTCTTCCCTGAGATAATAAGCAACGTAGTAATGGTTATATATGTTCAATCATGAAAACATTTCGATATTAGTCATTTTATACAAGGAGCCCTGAACAAAAAGAAGAAGGGGGGGGAAGAGGAAGAAGAGGAAAGAAAGTGAAATATAGCATGCTTCAGTCTGTATTCTGATCACATCAGTTCTTTCTTTGGAGGCAGCTAGCATTTTTCATCACGAGTTCTTTGAAATTGTCCTAGATCATTGTATAGCTAAGAATAGCCAAGTCACCCACAGTTCCTTGTTGTAAAATATTGCTATTACTATCTACAATGTTCTTCTTGTTCTGCTCACTTCACTTTGTGTCAGTTCATGAAGTCTTTTCAAGTTTTTCTGAAATCATTCTGCTCGTCGTTTCTTATAGCACAATAATATTCCATTAAATCATGTACCACAACTTGTTCATCCATTCCCCAATTGATTGGCATCACTTAAATTTCCAATTCTTAGATATCACAAAAAGAGCTGCTATAAATATTTTTATACAAATATGTCCTTTCCCCCTTTTTTTAAAATCTCTTTGGGATACAGAACTAGCAATGTTATTTCTGGGTCAAAGGGTATACACAATTTGATAGCCCTTTGGGTATAGTTCCAAATTGTTCTCCAGAATAGTTGGATTAGTTCACATTCCACCAAGAATATATTAGTGTCCCAGTTTTCCCACACCCCCTCCAATGATGATCATTTTCCTTTTTTGTAATATTAGCCAATCTGACAGGTGTGAGGTGGTAGCTCAGAGTTGTTTTAATTTGCATTTCTCTTATCAATAGTGATTTAGAGTGTTTTTTCATATGACTATAGATAGCTTTGATTTCTTCTTCAGAAAACTGTCTGTTCATACCCTTTGACCATTTGTCAATTGGGGAATGACTTGTATTGTTATAAATTCGACTTGTATTCTTATAAATATAGTTCTCTATATATTTGAGAAATTAAACCTTTACCAGTGATACTTGCAGCAAACATTTTCCCCAGTTTTCTGCTTTTCCTTCTAATTTTGGTTGATTAGTTTTGTTTGTGAAAAACTTTTAATTTTATATAACCAAAATGATCCATTTTACATTTTGTAATGTTCCCTATATCTTGTTTGGTCATAAATTCTTCCCTTATCCATAGATCTGGTAGGCAAAACTATTCCATGTTCTCCTAATTTGCTTGTGGTATCACCCTTTACATGTAAATCATGTATCCATTTTGATTTCTCATGGTATATGATGTGAGATGTTGGCCTATACCTAGTTTCTGCCATACTGTTTTCCAGTTTTCCCAATAGTTTTTGTCAAATAACGAGTTTTTGTCCTTAAAGCTTGAATCTTTGTGTCTATCAAACACCAGATTACTATAGTCATTTACTAATGTATATTGAGTACCTAATCTATTTCACTGATCTACCACTCTTTTTCTTAGCCAGGACCAGGTTGTTTTGATAATTACAACTTTATAATACAATTTGAGATCTGGTACAACTGTCTTTGGCATTTGAGGGGTTAAGAAGTCTGGAAACCACCATAGCTGCCAGTGATTCAGTGCCCTGAGGACTCCAAGTTTGCTAGGGCCCGGTCTGTGCCATCATGGCCCATGCTGGACCTCGCTCTTCTCTCAGATTGGTGCAGCAGAACTTTTGTGTCAACCTTCCAGGTTATCTTGGCCTGGAAATTTGTTTCACTCTATCATTGTGTGGGTTCTGCTGCTCTAGAATTTGTTTAGAGTCATTTTTATAGGTATTGGGAGGGGTTCGAGCGAGAGCCCAAGTAAGGCCCTGCTTTTACTCTGCTATCTTGGCTCTGCCCCCATTTCTCAGGTTTATGGGGGAAGTGTTCTGTTGCTACTTTTCTTACTATGTTTTTTCATTACATGCCTTTGGCATCAAGCTAGTTATGTCCTCTGGCTTACTTGTAAAGGTAAACAAGTTTCATAAGTTATAGTTTCATGGGAAATAGAATCATAGAATATCTAAAACCTGGAGTAAATATTCCCTGGGGGTCCTTCCCTTTGAGCTGTGGGTAGAGAAGGCCCTCCAAGTACTATATTTGCTTTTAAGACACCCAATCTATCCATATTATGGTAGCCAACAAAGCCTAGGGTCTAAGTAAACAAGATTGGCCCCTTAAGTCTAACAACACCCTTAGCAATTAAATCTGAGAGCTAAAAAAAACTGCAATTTCCATTGTAATGAAATACCCCTAGGACAGACTTAAAAATAAGTCAGCTAGGTGGAGCAGTGTATAGGAAGATGAGCCTAGTGTCAGGAGTTCAAATCATGCCTCAGCTGTGTGATCCTGGGCAAGTCATTTAGTCCTGTTTGCCTCAATTTCCTCATCTGTAACATGAGCTGGAGAAGGAAATGGCAAATGATTCCAGGAAAGAAAATCCCAAATGGGGTCACAAAGAGTTGAACTCAACTGAAATGATGGAACAAAGATAAGCCTCCAGGACCAGTAGACATGAAATGCTTTTAGAGAAGTTCCAGTGTGTTGAATGAAATGTATATAAATAAACTTTAGGAAGAACAGTGCAAGTGACCTTTGTGGGATCTTAGGGTCATAGACCTAGCTCTCAAAGGAATCTTAGAGGTCATTTATATCAATGTGTTCATTTTAGAGATCAGGACATAGTGGCCCAGCATGACTTGCAAGATCACATGAGTAGTTAAAGGGTACAGCTAAGTTTTGAACTCATTTCCTCTGATTCCAAAACTGGCCCTCTTTCCATCGTACTGCATTATATTGTCTATTTAATCAAAGTCTCTTCTCATCACACCTGGATGTTTTTAAATGTGTGCGTGCGTGTGTGTGTGTGTGTGTGTGTGTGTGTGTGTGTACACATAACTAGTGCTGGTCCTGGAGTCAGGAAGACTCCCCTTTGTGAGTTATAATCTGGTCTCAGACACTTACTAGCTGTGTGACCCTGGGCAAGTCACTTAATCTTTTTGCTTCAGTTTCCTCATTTGTAAAATGAGCTAGAAGAGGAAATAGCGAATCACTCCACTATCTTTGCCAAGAAAACCCCAGAAGGGATCATGAAGAATCAGACATGACTGAAATGTCTGAACAACAACAACAAAATATATTTTTTCAGCACTTTTAGCAATTATACCTGCAAATTAAACTTTGATTCCACTTCTCAGTTTGGATCCAGAATATATAAATATTGCATTCACACCCAAACACCAAGATGAACTGCTAGGAAACAGGGGAACTGAAGGGTCAGGTTGACAAATGGAGTGTTCAAGGAAATTTGGAAGGGAAAGGAGGGAGGGAGGGGAAGGAAGGCAATGACCAAAGCCAAGTGATCCTGTATGCTTGAGGCCATGGTAATGGACAAGCTCTTAGAAGTGATCCAGTGGCTCCCTCCCAGAAGGGTGGAATGTAAGCCTTGAGAGCATCTGTGGCCAGCCCTGTGTAAACACATCATCTTCTTCATAACATTTGGAACAGTATTTATTTTGACTCCGTATTTTATGGTTTTTGAAAACTAAAGTGTGACTTAAGTCTTTGCAGAGCTGATCAGCCAGGACAGCAGTGCAGCTGGGGCTGAAGGGGACTTTGAGTTGGGAAATTTGGGTTTGCACCCAGGCTCTCTAGCCACTTACTAGCCTTGGGGCAAGTCATGGTCCACCTTTGGGACTCCTCAGTTTTCCCACTTTTGAAATAGGAAAGGTAATACCTGAAGTACCTAACGTACCTCATAGAATAGATGTTAAGAAAAGAACGTTTTGGAACATTATAAAATGCAAGGTAGGTGATTTTGATTACATCGAATTGAAAAGTTTTTGCACAAACGGGACCAATGTGGCCAAGATTGGGTGGGGGGTTAGAAGAAGGCTGGTAAACAATTTTTGTGGCCAATATTTCTGATAAAGACCTCATTTCTAGAATATGTAGAGAACTGAGTCAAATTTATAGGAATACAAGTCCTTCTCCAAATGTTAAATGGTCAAGCGATGTGAACAGGCAATTTTCAGGGGAAGAAATTAAAGCTATCTACAGTCATGTGAAAATATGCTCTATATCACTATTGATTAGAGAAATGCAAATTAAGGAGACTCAGGTGCCACATCAAGCCTATCCAATTGGCTAACATGACAGAACGGGAAGATGATAAACATTGGAGAAGACGTGGGAAAATTAGAACACTAGAACACTAGAAAATTAGCATTACTGGTGGAGTTGTGAACTGATCCAACCATTCTGGAGAGCAATTTGGAACACTTCTGGGTCTGTATCCCAAAGAGATCATAAAAATGAGAAAGGGACCCACATGTACAAAAATATTTATAGCAGCTCTTTTTGTGGTGGCAAAGAACTGGAAGTTGAAGGAATGTCTATCAATTGGGGAATGGCTGAACTAGTTGTGGTGTGTAAATGTAATGGAACACTATTGTGCTATAAGAAATGATGAGCAGGCAGACTTCAGAAGGGCCTGAAGAGATTTATATGAACTGATGCTGAGTGAGGTGAGCAGAACTAGAACGACATTGTACACAGTGCTAGCCACATTCTACAATGACTGACTTTCATGGACTTGGCTCTTCTCGGTAATATAAGGACCTGGGACAATCCCAAAAGACTCACAATGGAGGATGCTGTCCACATCCTGAGAGAGAACTTCGGAGTCTGGGTACAGATGGAAGCATACTATTTTCTCTCCTTTTCTTGTGTTGTTTTGTTTGGTTTCTTCTTTCTCATCCTTCCTCCCATTAGTTCTAATTCTTTAGTGTGTCATGACTAATGTAAAGATATGTTTGGTGTGGATGTGTGGGTAGAGACTGTATCAAATTGCACACTGTCTTGGGGAGGGGGGCAGAAATTTAAAACTCAAAATCTTATGGAAGTGAATACTGAAAATTAAAAATAAATTAATTACATTAAAAATTAAAAAAATTTAAAAAGCCATACCAAAAAAGGAAAAGAAAAGAACATTTTGCAAAATGATAAAATTTTATATAAATATTACCTGGATCTGAAAGTGCAGCTATGTATTAATGGGTGACATCAATCAATAAAACCATAATGCATTTATTAATTACCTACTACAATGGTATACATACAATGTGAGTGACCCAGTGTTCTGGTTCCTCTGGGGGAGAATTCCCATTGATTTACTATATGTATCAGACACTGTGCCAGGTGCTGGTGATGTTGTTGTTTGGTCGTTTTCAGTTGTGTCGGACTCTTTGTGACCCTTTTTGGGGTTTTCTTGGCAAATACTGAAGTGTTTTGCCATTTCCTTATCCAGCTCTTTGACAGATGAGGAAACTGAGGCAAATAGACTTAAGTTACTTGCTCAGGGTCACATATGTAGTCAGTGTCTGAAGTTGGATTTGAACTCATGAAGATGAGTCTTCCTGACTCCAGGCCCAGAGCTCTATCCACTGCACCACCTAGATGCTGGTGATACAAAGACATAATTGAAATAGTCCTTGCTTTCAAGGAGCTTACATTGTCTTGTGGGAGACAACATGTATTAGGTGGCAGTTAGGTAACACAGTGGAAAAAGGACTGATCCTGAAGTCAGGAAAATCTATGTTCAAAACCAGCCTCAGGCACTTACTAGCTGGGTGATCCTGGGAAAGTCTCTTAAATACTTTCTGCCTTATTTTCCCCAATTGTTAAATGGGATCATAAAAGCATCTTCCTTTCAAGACTGCTGTGAGAATAATTTAAGATGATGTTTGTAAAGAACTTTGCCAGCCTTAAAACATGATATAAATACCAGCTATTTTTCATATATAAGCATTGATACATGTGCACATACATATGTGTATATATATATATATATACATGTGTATACATATATGTACATTTTGTCTCACAGGTACAGATTTGATTGTCGTGAGCTTCCTGGTGAAGACCTTCCACTATCAGTGCAGAACAGCATTAAGTTGTGTAGGATAATAAGATGATAAGTGACTTATCCAGAATCAAACAGCCACTATGTGGCAAGGGTGGGCCATCAACTATGCTCTTCCTGATTCTGAGGTCAGCTTCCTATCCACTACACCATGCAACATGAGAACAAAAAATTATACTACATAAGTGCAAAATTTGTTTCTTTGTCTTTCTGGAGGTAGGAGGGGGTTAGAAAATAGGGGTGAAAGAGGCACAGGTAACCAAGGGAGGCAGAGATCAAGAAAAACTTCATTTAGTATATGGGTCTTGAGCAGAGTTTCAAAAGAAAAAAAACAAGGATTCTGAGAGGTAGAGATGAGAAAGTAGCACATTCTAGGCATAGGGGTCCGCCTGAGCTAAGGCATAACAAACCACAGTAGGAAGAAGGAGAAAAATTCATTACAATGTTCTAATATATAAAATTTTAAAATCCCAAGATCATGGATAGCATAGGGGGTAGATCACAAGACTTGGAGTCAGGAAGACTCATGTTGGAATAGTAGCGGCAGTAGTGGTAGTAGTAGTGATGGTAGTATTGGTGGTAGTAGTAATGGTAGTAGTAGTAGTAATAGTAGTAGTAGTAGTAGTAGTAGTAGTAGTAGTAGTAGTAGTAGTAGTAGCAGTGATAGTTGTGGTGGTAGTAGGAGTAGTTGTTGTTGTTGTTGTAGTAAGTTTAGGCTGACATCTCCAATTGATGACTTGCCAGGAGAATGTCTAAGTATTTATGAGTCGCTGGCAAACCTGGAATGATATGATCTTAGAGTTGGAAGGTTAATATTGGTTTCCAGTGTCTTTTGTTCCCCAGATTCATTTCAACAACAAAAAATGTATTGTGAAGACCCAGACTAGTTTAAAATACTACTGATAATATTCTACAAACATTTACTGCATAAGGTGCCATTGAAGAATTTTTAATTCAAACTCCTTGGACCATTATTTGTGAACTACTATCTGGGAACCACTGATCTAGTCTAATATTCGACCCAATGCAGAAAACCTCACCTACACCCTCCCTGACAAGTGATCCTCTAGCATTCTTTTATAATACATCCAGTGAGCAACAAGTCAGGATCTTACAAAGCAGCCAATTCCGCTTTGACACAGCTCTGGGAGTTTAAGACTCCTTATCACTAGCAGAAATCTGTTTCCCCGGAGTTTTCCATCATTCATCTTTATCTTTAGGGATAAAAAACTATGCAGCAAAAGTTCTCCGCTGTCCTGTCCTGTCCTTCCCTTTGTAAGAAACAGGTGCCCTGTACCCTTATCCTGTTTCCTGATAGCCCAGAGTTCTCTGCTGTGGTTTGCAAATGGGCTTGCCACAGCTGGTAGTACCCTCAGTTCTGAACATTTCCCTCCCTCACCCCTTCTTCGACATGCAGTTCCCCATCAAAAGATCTGTTCTGTGTTTCCTTCCACCTTAATCTGATAAACGAATCCATCATAATGGGGGCTAGTGTGTTAAGTAAGGTATTATCTCCTTTCAGGTGACACATTTGCACTTTTACCAGAATTTCCTGAAGATGATGCCAAGGCCCAAGAAAGTGCTGAAATTTCAAGCATCATGGAAGGCTTTTTGAGGAGACTTTTGGGGAACAGATGGCTTTTGGTACCCCTTGCATTAAGGCGGGGAATAAACATTTATATTCGTTATCGTTCAGTTGTTTTTCAGTCACATCCAACTTTCGTGAGCCCATTTGGGATTTTCTTGGCAAAGATACTGGAGTAGATAGCCGTTTCCTTCTCTGATTTATTTTGCAGATGAGGAAACTGAGGCAAAAAGGGTTAAGTGACTTGCCCAGGGTCACACAGCTAGTAAGTGTCTGAAACCCAACTGGTACTCAGTCCTTCTTGACTCTGGGCCCACCTACCTGTATCTAGGACAAAGAACGTTTTAAAAAGGTGATAGAAAATGCAAACACAAGTTTTCTATATACTATTTACTTGATATATTTAAGAAATTTTCTTTTTTAAAGAAAGTAATACATGTGGAGACCTCAAAGAAGATGATACTGGTATTGTTTTTAAGAAGTGTGTATGTATGGCAGGGGTGGGTGGGTGTATATACACATACATGCATATGTATGTGTCTGTGTGTATATATGTATGTATATGTATGTGTGTGTATTATATACATAAACTTTAATCTTAATTCAAAAGCTCTACCTTGCTTTGGAGTCCACACTTTAAATCTGCATCGAATTAAGCACACATAGGCACTTACCCCGTTTAAAGTATGCTTGAAAGAAATGTACAAACCTTTGGGGACAATTCAGGACTGCTATAATGGGAATATGCTTATATGTACCTCAGTCTTTAACAACAACAATACGAAGTTCGCTATCTCTCTGATCTTTAACTTACCCACTGCCTCAGCTTAGAGATGGGGCAGCTAGATGGCACAGTGGATAGAGTGCTGGGCCTAGAGTCAGGAAGACCCAGGTTCAAATCTGGCCTCAGACACTTACTAGCTGTATGACCCTGGGCAAGTCACTTAACTCTGCCTCAGTTTCTTCATCTGTAAAATGAGGCGGAGAAGTAAATAACAACCCACTTCAGTAGAGTTGGACACGACTAAACCACAACCTTAGAAAAATGCCCTTCAGGTTTGAATCTGGATAGATACCATCATATTGATTCCAGTTTGATACAGCAGGGAATATGATTTAAATCAAGTCAAAGCCAGATTACTATAACTCCAGAGTCACCCCAGACACACCCTAAAGTCAAACTAAATTCTTGGCAGAGTGAAACCCAAGTTGTTCTGTAGTCCGGCTGAAATAAACCCAGAACCAGATTGGAATTAATAGGAAGGATTATCTCTATAGCCATTTTTGAAAACCATTTTCATAAGGGATACCCCCTCTCACCACCCCTTCACTGCCACTGGTTTTCATCTTTTTTCTTAAGTCAGGAAGTCGTTTAGTCTTTTCAGGCATGTCTGGCTTTCTGTGAGCCCATTAGGGGTTTTCTTGTCAAAGATACTAGAGTGCTTTACCATTTCCTTCTCCGGCTCATTTTACAGATGAGGAAACTGAGGCAAACAGGGTTAAGTGACTTGCCCAGGGTCACACAGCTGGTAAGTGTCTAAGGCTGGATTTGAACTCAGGAAGAAGTCATCCTGAGTCCGGGACTGGCACTGTATTCACTTCACCTCCTACCTGTCCCTGGAGTCAGGAAGACCTGAGTTCAAATCCCAACTCAGACATTTGCTAACTGTGTGACCCTGGACAAGTCATTTAGCCTCAGTTTCCCCAAATGTTCAATGGGGATAATAATAGCACCTGTCTCCTGGGGGTTTTGTGAGGATAAAATTGAAAATATTTGTAAAGCACTTGGTACAGTGCCTGGCTATAAGTAAGTGCTATATAAATGATAACTGTTATCTTTATTATTGTCTTTACCATTAGAATGTAAGCTCCCTTTTAATTTGCTCCCTGGTGATTTAAAACATTCTGCACGCTCAGAACAGAAGAATAATCTGTGCAAGACTACAAAGTGAGTAGGTACGAGGGTCAGATTAAAACCCAGATCTCCTGAAAATTGAATAATGATTTTCTTTTAGTAAGGTACATGCAATAAAGAATTTTTTCCTAGGAGAAAAAAAAAGAATGTAAGCTTCTTGAGGTCAGGTCTATTTTTTTTCCTGGCTTTTGCCAGCTGGTGTCTGGTGTATAGCAAGCAATTAATGTTGTTGGTTTGAACTCACAATACCAATGTAGATTCTCTTCAATTTATATTCTTAGAGGGCACTAACAGACTGATTTGCTCAAGGTCACACAGATAGTATGTGTCAGAAGGTGGCCCTTGAACCCGTCTCTCACACGTTAAACTAGTTCTGACAACTGTACCACGCTGCTTTTCTGTACGTGTGTTAGTGTGAATATGTGTATGTGTATATACTTCAAAGACCTGTGATTTCACTGATGACAGCTAAGTCCTCTTTTGATTCAGGCCATATCTTATTCAGTTCGTTCACCACACACTTATTAAACACCTGCTCTGTGCAAAGCACCGAACCAAGTACCACGGGAAAAGATAAAAAGTTTGGATTAGACCCAGTCCCTGCTTCATGAAGTGGATTGTCAAGTAAGACACAGACAAAAATACCTAAAATATACAATATTCCATGACTCAAACTGCTCCAGAGTAGATTGGTTCTGTGAATCGCTGGGATGGAAGAAAATCCATTGCTCAGTGACCAGTATCCTGCCAATAATTCTCCAGATTTAGCTAACTAGTCCTGGATTGATAATCATATGGTCATCAGTATTAGGTGGTCCAGTAGATAACACAGTGGGTCTGGAGTTGGAAAGATCTGAGTTCAAATCCAGCCTCAGATCCTTACTGGCTGGACAAGTCATTTAATCTATGTCCGCTTCAGTTTCCTTATCAGTAAATCGGAGATAATAGCACCTACCTCCTAGAGTTGTTGTGATGATCAAAAGAGATACTTGTGAAGCACTTGGTACTGTTCCTGACATGTACTAGATACTGAATAAATACGTGTTTCATTCCTTCTGTCATCAGGGCAAAACTCAAGCCTTTCTGTCTCTTGCTTACCATTGCACTGAGACCAAGGGGAACTGGACACAGTCTAAGATCCAGGTCTCATATACCTCACCTTTCACCTCTTGGATTCAGCTCAGCTCAAGACATGACTTAGACATCAGACTCTCACTTTCAGGACCCACCTTTCCCTACTCGTGGTTTTAGATTTTTCAGTTAATTCACCAGAGCTTAATGTCTTTAATTTTTTTATGTACCCAGTGATCCCATTAGCATCTACTGAGCAACATTCTCTATAAAGTAAAAGGGGAGAGAGAGAGAGAGAGAGAGAGAGAGAGAGAGAGAGAGAGAGAGAGAGAGAGAGAGAGAGAAAAAGAAAGAGATAGAGACAGAGACAGAGACAGAGAGACAGAGAGGTTTGAGAGAACAAGAATCAAATTCCATCCAGTTCAATTCAATCCAATGCCATTCATACAATTTCATAAACATTTTGAAAATCTACTCCAAGCCAGGGAGAACAGTGGATAAAGGTTTGGTCTGGGTATCGATAAGACCTGAGTTTGAATTCTACTTCAGGTATTCATTACCTGTGTGACCATAGACAAATCATTGAACCTCTATAAACCTCAATTTCTTTATCTATAAAGTGGGAATAATAGTAAAGGAGTTAATATATGTATAAAGTGCTTCGTAAGTCTTAAGACAATATGTAAATGTTAGGCAATGGTATGTGCTAGGCATTATGGGGCATATACAGCTTAATATGACATCTAGGATCTCTTCCCTTAAGGAATTTATACTGTAGTATGAGAAATTAGACAGGTATGCAAATAACTGTAATGTGAGGCAGAATATAAGAGATATTCAAGTGTTATTAGAGTTTGGCAGGGGGGGACCCTCTAATGGCTTGGTGTGGATAGGTAGTAGTCAGGGACAACTTTCATGAGAAATTGACATTGGGGTTGCTCTTTAATGTATTGCTTTCTCCTTCTCTTCTTCCAGAATGTCCTTTTCTTCCACTTATCTGCATTCTCAATCAGTTATTTTTTCCTTTGCTTCTTTGGAGATACTTGCGTCTACAAATTCAATTTTTTTCCATTCTGCTAATTATTTCTGCTATGTAGGTCATAATTTTGCTCTCAGAATTCTTATTTCTCTTATTTCTATTCAGAAATATTCTGCTGTAGTTCTAAGCTTTCCCGGAAATGCACAGGGTCCTCTGCCTCATTGGGCATTGATTTATTTTCCTTTATCTTGCAATATTTAGTCATGGGTGCTGAAACTCTTTTTTACCTGATATGGAGACCATATTCCTTTCTGTTGTTAATATTGCCAATGTTAGTTTATCTGCTGAAGCTCAAGAGCATTAATTGAGTTTTCTTCCTCTTGTGATCTGTGGTAATTTCTATCTTTCCCCCTCCTCATTTGCTCATATTGGCCACTCTCTGACTCCTCTCCCCTTCTGATGGCAATTTCCCTAGGAGCTTGACCTCAAAGTGGTCTCAGTCTCCTCCCAAACTAAATGATTCACCAGCCTCAGTCTCTGCCTCAAGTGACTTCTCAGAGGAGAGAAGTGGCCCCAGCTCTCCCAAACTTAGTAGAATTCCACACAGCTACATGCAGGTGGGCTTCCCCAGTTCCTTCTGTTTCTCAATTCTTTGACTGAACTCTGTTTCACCACAGATCAAGGCCCTACTGAGTGCTTGTCATAGTTTGAGCAAACTTCTGACATTTGGGTCTCTGAGGCACTGGGAAGAGAAAGAGATGAGGATGTAGAATTGAGTTCTGCTTCAAGCACATGGTCCACTTGCTGGAGTAGGTGGTAGGCAGTGGAGAAGGGTATGCTGAGTGAATGACTTAGGGGTTAGGGATGATTGGGTTAGTTCATCATATTTTTACCTTGTTTGGGTTTGTGGTATCCTAGATCAAGCAATTTAAATTACTTTTTCTCTGGCACATAGTTCTTATTTTGGAGAGATAAGAGAAGTCATGAGGATTGGGGAAACTGTCTAGTCTTCCATCTTGTTGGTCTATGACCCAAAAGTCCAAGATCACTTAGTTGCCAAATCTGATGACTTTTTCCTAGTCCTCAACCTTCCTGAATGCTTTCTGAAGTATTGGGTGCTGATCACTACTATCTCATCCTGTATGTGCTTATCTTTATGGGTCTCCAGGACACTGACGTCTCTTGACTTTCTGCCTTCTCATTGTCTGGCCATTCCTTCTTGGTCTTTTTTCCTTTTTTTTTCCCTTATGGGTCTTCAGGACACTGATATCTCTTGACTTTCTGCCTTCTCCTTGTCTGACCATTTCTTCTTGGTCTTTTTTCCCCTAGATTGTCATTCATATCCAAACCTCTATGAACCTACCCCTGAAGTTCTGTCCTGACCCTCTTCACTTCTCTGTCTATATTCTTAGCCTCGGAAATCTCATTAGTTCCCATAGAGAAAGTTATTATCTCTGTGTATTCAACCAACGGCTACCTTCATTTCTATACATGTGCTGCTGAATATACATAAAATCATGCAATTGTTCTGACTGGATTCATGACAAATTTAGGTTACACAACCTTAAATAGGCCTTCACTGCTACTAAACAATGCTTTACTTAAAGCATATTTGTTATTTAGCAAATTCATTAAAACTTGCCTTATTAACTCTGTCCCACTCTTCACAGTCTCTGTTTTAAAATATTTTATTATTTATTAAATATTTTAGTTTTCAGCATTGATTTCCACAAGATTTTGAATTACAAATTTTTCATCCATTTGTACCCTCCCCCTACTCCAAGACGGCATATATTCTGATTGCCCCATTCCCCAGTCAGCCCTCCCTTCTGTCACCCCACTCCTCCCCATCCCCTCTTCCCTTACTTTCTTGTAGGGCAAGATAAATTTCTATGTCCCATTGCCTGTATATCTTATTTCCTAGTTGCATGCAAACACAACTTTTTTTGAACATCTGCTTTTAAAACTTTGAGCTCCAAATTCTCTCCCCTCATCCCTCCCCATCCACCCTCCCCAAGAAGGCAAGCAATTCAACATAGGTCACACGTGTATCATTATGCAAAACCCTTCCACAGTACTCATGTTGTGAAAGACTAACTATATTTTGCTCCCTCCTATCCAGTCCCCCTTTATTCAGTTTTCTCCCTTGACCCTGTCCCTTTTTGAAAGTGTTTGCTTTTAATTACCTCTGTCCCCTATCTGACCTTCATTCTATCATCCCCCCTTTTTATCCCCTTTCTCCTTCTTTCCTGTGGGGTAAGATACCCAACTAAGTGTGTATGTTGTTCCCTCCTCAAGTCAAATCTGATGAGAGCAAGATTCACTCATTCCCCCTCACCTGCCCCCTCTTCCCTCCCTACAAAACTGCTTTTTCTTGCCACTTTTATGTGAGATAATTTACCCCATTCTATCTCTCCCTTTCTCCCTCTCTCAATATATTCCTCTCTCATCCTTTAATTTGATTTTATTTTTTTAGATATCGTCCCTTCATATTCAACTCACCCTGTGCCCTCTGTCTATATATATACACATGTATACATATATATATATACACACACACACACACACATATATATATATGCCCTTCAACTACGATGTCACATACACACACACACACACACACACACACACTACCCCTCAGTACACTCCTGTGACTATTACCTCTTGGGACAAATATGAAGTCCTCTGTTTGGCATTTAAAACCAGTGGTGTTCAAGCCAGCTTGAACTGGATCACAAAAGTCAATTGTTAAATTTTCAGCGAGAGCATTTACACCTCAGAAATCAACAAAGGCTATAATATATCAGGGCTGGATGTGTCATTTTGTTGCCTGCCTAGACTTAAGGAAATGCGGGGGAAAATGTTAATAATGCAAATTAAACTTAAAAGTGGGTCATGTGTACATTTTTCTTCCCAGCAAGCCAGTTGTTAAACTTTTACCATCTCACCACTATTTTAAAGCCCTTCTCAACTTGATTCCTATCTACCTTTATGGGCTTATTATACATTCCTCCCCGTCACACGTTCTCTGCTCCAATTAAGTCGGTCTTCTTGGTATTCATCTCACACTACAGTCTATCTCCCATTTACATGCCTTTGAATGGGTGAACATCACCTATTCCTGGCATACACTACTTACCTCTGCCTCTTAGGATTCCTAGATTTCTTCAAAGCTCATCTGAAATGCTATCTCCTCTCCTGCCAACTGTTAGCCCTCTCCCTTACCTCATTGCCTTGTATTTATTTTGTACATGCTTACATGTGAATATGTTGAATTTCCAATGGTGTGTGAATTCTATAAGAGTTAGAATTCCTCCTTCCTTCCTTTCTTCCTTCTTTCCTTCCTCCTTTCCTCCCTATCTACCTTTCTCCCTCCTTATTTCCCTTTCTCCCTCCCTCCCTTCCCCCTTCCTTCCTTCCTGCCTTCCTTTTGTCAGTCATGTCTTACTTTTTGTGACCTCATTTGGGGTTTTCTTGGCAAAGATACTGGAGTGGTTTGCCATTTTCTTCTCCAGCTATTTTACAGATGAGGAAGCTGAGGCAAACAGAGTTCAGTGACTTGCCCAGGCCCACACAGACAGTAAGTGTTTGAAGCCTGATTTGAACTCAGGATGATGAGGCTTCTTGACTCCGGTCCAGCACTCTATCCCCTGTGCCACCTAGCTGACCTTTGCTTTACTATGCCTATGTTAAAAGGAATTTCTTTTTCTTTTCTCTTTCAGTGGGGTGAGGTAGGGAGGGAGAAATAATAGACTTGTTTATTTTTTTTTAAATAGAGAGGTTGGAGAGGTTACTACAGCTGTAGAATGTCCCATGCACTTTCAGATGAGGTCACTGTATTTTTAGTTTTGCCTAATTGTTTTACTTTGTTAAGAGAGACCTCTCACAGAGTGGGGGTAATCTGTAAATGTTTGTATTATAAAAACAAAACACATCAATAAAACATAAAAAAAAGAACTCTGGTAACTTCTCATTCCCCAAAGCAGCCCCACCACCAGCATTGTGAATAGACAATGGCAAGGCCTGAAGGACACTAAATAAGCAAATTCTAGCTCTGGAATCAGTCCTGCCTAGGCACCATCTTTTAATTACGTGGTTTGTATTAAAAAGGCAATAAAGCAAAAGTGACTTATGCTGCTAGAGTTTCTCAAAGCCAGTCTTTCGAATGTTTGACTACTACTTTGGGGAGTTTTAGACCCTTCAGACTTTCACAAGTGGCTTCAGCGGGACCAGCATTCAAAATAATAGTAATACAGGCATTTGTAGGACCCAGAAAACACCTACCATATAGTTAACAAAAGGCTTTTGTGGCCATTATAACACTCTCTAAATGGTGGTCATTTTGATTAGACCCTTTAATCTTCCCAACAACTTCGAGGGACAGGTACCATTGTAAGCAGTGTTGCATAGTGAATAGCACGCTGGCCTTGGAGTAAGGAAATCCTGGCTCAGACTTGCATTAGCTGTATGACCTTGGGAAAGCCATGTGACAGATCTGAACCTCAGTGTTCTGACCTGTAAAATGGGGATAATCATAGCACCTTACAAGGTCATTAGCAATAAAGATTAAACCTGTTTCACTGAGATCCAGGGACTTCTTAATCTTCTTGGTAAGCTATAATACAGTGCCTGGTACATAGTAGGTGCTTCATAATTGTTCACTGATTGACAGAGGATGGAAGGTGTAGAGACTTGAACTCAGGTCTTCCTGGCTCCAAGGCCAATACTCTGGCTATGATGCCATAGGGCTCTTAAAAGGTCAAATAGTATAAGTTGTTTAAAAGTGCTTATCAAACCTCAAAGGGTTCTATAAATATGAACTATTATTATAATCCCCATTTTGTAAGCAGGGAAACTGATTCAGAGAACTTTGCCCAAGGTTGTACCAGTTAGGAAGTGGTGGAGATGACCCCGTCTGTGAGGCATTTTCCTGGTATTGGCATAACAAGGCTGCTGAGGTTTGTCTTTTCCTTATTATGTGACATTAGTTGAAGTAATTAATCAGATTTAATAAACATTATAATTTTTTTTAAAAAAACCTTTTCTTAAGCCAGATTACCTCCTGAACTTCCTATTTCATAGCTTGGGGGGGGGGGATGGGGGGATGGAGGGGGAAGGGCTGGAGAAATAAATCCAGCTCTTAGAAACCTCTGCCAGAGCCTTCCCTTTGTGAGACAAAACAACTTTGGTTGGAGCTAACAAGGGCCTTTCTGAGTTTGGGTGTTTGTCTAATGCTTATCTTAATCTTGTCTTCTGCCTCCTCCTCACCTCTTCTCCACTACCCACTGCTTTTCCTCTGCTCTTCCCATTAAGACAGATGTCTCTTCTGACCCCATCCTTTCCTCCTCCTTTCCCCTTCCCCCTCTCCCGCCCCCACATTGGTCTCCAGCTCTTACTGGTGATTACAGAAGCATTCTGGTTGATACCCCTTGCCTGGCCCTAAGGACCAGGTTCTTCAAATCGTACATACTGCTGTTTCTCCTTTCTTCTTGACCTCCAAATTCCTCAAATGGAAGTAAATTCTTAAATCTCCATATGTGTGTGTGTACATATGTATATGTACATATACATACATATAAATATATGCATATATACACACATACACACACATATAAATCTATACATAAACATAAATATATACATATACACACATACATATGTACATACACGCATATATATGTATATATACATATATCTATATGTGTGCATGTATATATGTATGTATGCACATATGTATGTATGTATGTATATCTCCTTCTCCTCAGAGGTTGCCCAAGTCCAGATGGCAAACCTACTATCTAGAGACTGCTTTTCCTTCCTGCTCTGTGCAGCATCGAATATACTGGCACTCTATAAATGTAAAAATAAATAAAATTGTTAGTGGTCCCCAGTGTATCAAAGATCAGAAAGAACTCACTAATTCAGTTGAGTCTGCTTGGCTCTGGAGAGTGCCTGGCAGATTTGGTGGAGTCTTTGGAAAAGACTTGTCATGGAGGAATAAAACGTTCAGGCAATGGGTGACAGCAAGCAAAGTCAGCCAACTCTTCCCAGAAGTTTCTGCTTTTATTCTATTTTGTTGAGAAAAACAAAGACTGGTCTTTTTTTTTTCTGAACTGCTCAGCCTATCTTACTTTATACAGATCTTTTTTGTCATTTCACTGATCTAAACTTAATTAACTAACCTTTTCTTCTTTCTAAGTTACCAATCACTTCCTTTTGGCATTCACATGGAAGCAGCATGGCTGCCACAGAACCATTTTCTAATTTGTATATTATTGCACTTTGCTGGGACTCTTTCATGTTGGAAAGAGAAGAGCATCTCTCACATTCATCCCTTCATATGCACTCACATGGCCATCACCTTAGCTCAGACTTTTATATCTTGTCTAAACTTTACTCCAATACCCTCCTAATGGTGTCCCGCCTACTAATCTCTCCTTTCTCCAGCTTCCTCATGGCTGCCAAATTGATATTCGTAAAGCACTGGTTTTTACCACATCTCTTTCCTGCTCAGAAAACTTCAGTGGCTCCCATTTGCCTCCAGATCTTTTGAAAAGCCCTTCACAATCTGGCTTTTTCAGGATTATTGCATATTACTCTATGTTTTAGCCTCATTGACTTGCATGATGTTACATCTGTATCCCTGTGTATACCATTAAGGCAGAATTCATGACTTCAAAGATAACCATGAATATGCCTGAATGGTCCAGAATCGCAGGATATAAGGAATTTTCTAAGTAGAAGGCAGAGGAGTTAAAGCATTTATTGAAACTCAAGAGTAGCAGACCAATGGACCAGTATCCCCAATTCGACATCCTGGCAAGAACCTTCCAAAACCAGTATGCCCATCTCACAATAGTGACCAGGAGGCCACAGAAAAGCATTATGGCTGCAAGCCAAGCCATACTGGTACTCCCCCCCCCCACAATGCCAGGGCCCTCCAGCAAGAAGACCACCCACAGCCCTCAAGCCCCTGCTCAGCACTCTCCGGTCTCCATGAAGGTCAGTCCTGCTTTTTTGCAGTGCCTGCCGCCATTGCCGCCACTTCCGCCACAATCTCCAAGCTGTGTTCCAGCTAGCTGACTGCTGGCTCTCTCCTTCAGCTCTTAACTGTTGTCACCAACTGCCTCACCAACTGCCTCTCAGCTCTGCTCCAACCGTTCAGCAAGCTCCTCCCACCACAGGCTTCCATTGGCTCCAGTCCTAGCCACTCCCCGCAGGACCCTGAGAGCCTCGCTCCAGAAGCCCACTCAACTGGGCGGGGAAGATCTTCCCGGTCACCGATTGCCTTTACACTGTGCCATTGCACATATTTACCATACCTGGAGGGTGCTCCCTCCTTTTTCTCTGTGATCTCTTAGAATCCCTAGCTTCCTCCCAAGTTTAGCTCAAAGACAGGTTCCTTATAAGAAGCCTATTCTGACCCTCCTAGTGAGTAGTGCTTTCCTCCTTGGGAAATTACTTTGCGTATATCTTATGCACTTTCTATATACATTTTGTTTCCCTTTCTAATAAAACGTGAATTTCTTTTTTAATTTTAATTTTTTTGTTTTGGAGAGTGAGAAAGCAGGGCAATTGGGGTTAAGTGACTCGCCCAAGGTCATACAGCTAGTAAGTGTGTCAAGTGTTTGAGGTCGGATTTGAAATCAGGTACTCCTGACTCTAGGGCCAGTGCTCTATTCACTGCGCCACCTAGCTTGCCCCTAAAACATGAATTTCTTAGACACAGTAGGTATTTTATAACTTCTTGCTGTAAGAATTAGCCAATAATTCCAACAACTACGCCTCCATAAGACTTTTTGCTCTTGCCAAAACGTGCTGTCATTTACCAAGAAATCAATGTTCCATAACATCTGTCAAATAAAATTCAGTCTCATTACCTTCACATTGAAAGCCAGCTCTGGCTCCCTGGTTGCCACCTATTGAATTTCACTCTATCCTTTAAAATCTAACTCAAATGCCATCTCTTCCAGAGAGTCTTCCCAGTTCCTACCTTCCTTCTTTCCCCCTAAAGCTCTTTGTACCTGTCTGATGAATTTATCAGATAGTATTGCCTATCGTTGTTCATTTTATAGGTGTCATAAGCCTCTAGTAAGGTACATGGGAACAGACATCATGTCTTATAAATGGTTAACAGTGAAAAGTATCTTCTCCTTTTTCATAAAGCAATATATTTTTCAAGTTACGTGCTTAACAGATTATTGTCCTTTGACCTCCATTCTCAAAGAGGACCAATGACATCGGAAGGATAATGTCTAGACTTGCAATTGAATTAGAATTAAGTTAGGCAGAGCTGCTCGAAATCATCATACTCGCTCTCTCCTCCAGAGTCATCGGGATCTGGTAGCAAGATATAGATCAGGGTAACTGGTGATAGCCCCAGATGCAGTGGGAGACCTTGGCCTTTTTAAGCTAAGGTCTTTCCCAGGTCTCAATTTCTTTGAGGTAGCGCCCATTCAGTAATTTAAGGCTAGATAAGAATTGGGGAAAAAATGGCTTAGTTTGGCTTCACAAAGGAATCAATCAAGGAAGGGAAGACTCTCAGAGCTTCTTTATGTGCATAACAAAGTTTAGCCAAAAGAGGATCAACAAAACCAGGGGATGTAGGTTAGTCATAGTTCTAGCCTTATCACCTGTGCAATTTTAGGTGAAATAGTTTACCTGTCTGAGCCTCAGTTTCCTCATCTGAAAAATGGAGGATTGAACTATATAACCCCTAAGGTCTCTTCCACTTCTAAATCTATGCTCTTACGATCCTAAAGACATATATGGAGCTAAGATCCTGGGGTAATCAATCTTTCTCACCACTCTTCTCTGTGCCCACGATTTGCTCTCTGCACATCCGTTCCTGTATCATTTGCTCCGGACTTGGATAAATACAAGCATTTGCTCTTTTGTTTTCTTCACTTCTTCCCCCTCACTTCTAGCTTTTACTGGCTCATCCAAGTCATGTTCATCATCTCCTAGCCTCTGAATGTTTGAAGTCCCTGTCTGGCTTCATGCTTGTACATCACCACTCTCTCTGTGACCCACATGTGTCTAGCACACTGTTTACACTGGGCTTTAATCTGTTGTTAGTGGCCGACTTTGGCATCCCCTCTATTCTCCCCAGGGGCCAATCCTATGCTCCTCCTGCCGGCAGACCTCCCCATGGGAATGTCCATAAGGAGTAGGAGACCTGGCCCTTAACCTCTAAATGTGGAGCATTGCCCAAATCTTCATTCCAGACCTTCCCCTTTCCCTTCTCTTTTGTAGCAGCTTCTTCCATGGTACCATCTAGCCAGTCAGTGACAGATAGTGGGATATCCTCCAAGGCTATGCCACAGATCTCCCAAGAGATGTGGCGAGGGGTGATAATCACTACGGAGCTGTCTCCTACCTGTCCCCTCAAATGCATCTTAGTCACTCTGATACACAAACATTTTCTCTTGTCCCAGTGTTGCTTTATACATACTTGAGATATTCATGTGCCTCTTCAGTATGATTACAAGACTCTTCTCTATTATTATAAACAAGTGATTCATTGTTTTGCTTTTTTTTAATGCATGCTCTGGTGTTTAATGATAGTTCTTTGCATTTTTGACAGACTGTAATGGTTTAGCCTGCAATCCTTCCTATCCCCCTAGCCAAGTTACACTAGAACTGATTTATGAAATGGACTTGCTTTTTACTTATTTTATTCCTCATTATTCATATTTAATGTTACCCACACTTGACCTGCTGACTTTAATCCCTTAAACTGAATGATTCGCACACACTGACTTTGTTCTCCCTGACAGGTCTTATCACTTTTTCATCTCTGCCATCTCCTTGCTAGCCTTTTAAAAGATCTAGGTCTTTCTGTATCTGTTATCTGTTTACATTCATCTCTATTATTTTAGGATTAATGTTCCTCCTTCAAGCATATTCTTCGGGTTGTTATTTTCTTTGTTTCCTGCCTTCTGGCTTTCAGTTTCTGAGCCCAAAGCCAATGAACACCATATTTTTAGATCATGGATTCCTAACTAATTTTTTGAGTCTTGGACTCCTTTGGAAATATGATAAATTCTAAGGACCCTTCTCAAAATAATGTTTTCAATACATAAGATTACAAAGGAAAACGATTATGTTGAAATACAGTCATCAAAATTCTAATTGTATTCTCAGATTCAGCTCAAACCTCAGGTTAAGATTTAGATCATTTTCACTTTTGCAGTGCAACTACTTCAAATGCTGACAAGGAGGAATTTGGGGGAATTGTCACATCCAGGAATGGTTAGAGCCCATCTGGAAGTTCCCTTGTATCCTCACTCCCCTCGTATCCTTGTAATTCCATTTACATGTTCTTCCTAACTGTTGCTGGTGTAGTATTAATACAAATTCCTGCACACACAGTCCTGTCAGGAAGCAAAACTTTTGTTTAGCCACTTTGAAATCTGTAGTTGTCAAAATGTTTCTTAGTGGAACTTCACTGTGTCTCCTAAGACACCAATTGTAAGTTGCTTCCAGAGGGAATAAGCTCACAGAGAAAAGTTTCTCAAAGTGTGATCTGGGGACTCCCTTGGGGTCTCCGAGACCTTTTAATTTCTAATACAGTAAATGTCAATAGCTATAACCTCCATAAACTCAAGCTCTTTAGGGGGTCCTCAATAACTTTTAAGAGTGTTAGCAGGCCCTGAGACCAAAATGTTTGAGAATCACTGACTTAGAGTAATAATTTGCTTTTGTAGTCTGAACGTGAGGCGGAAAATTAAGCTACAGAGTCTTCTCCTGCCACTCGCTGTCTTGTTAGGGGACCTCGGTAAAGTTACTCTTCTTTGTCTACTCTATACAAAAAAGCACATCTACTTCTCTGGAATATTTTCCAGAGTAACAAAGACAAATTCTTTCCAGGAAGTAAAACTTGAAAAACCTAGTAATCACTGTCTCTAGCTAGCTATTGACTCCTTTTGACACTGATTTCTAGCCTCCATGGAACAATTTTACTAGTGGTAAATGTGGGAGATAAAAGCAACTGTTGAACCTATTTGTAAATGCATAACATATAATCTGTGGTTGTGGAGTTCAGTTATTCGGATTGCTGTAATATTGATGACAAGGTGTGAGTTGTGACCCTTCTCAGGGTCACTTATCTTCTCTTTATTCCATGTTAAGGCAGATGGTTCAAGGGAGGGGTTGAAACCTATGCGTGCACTTACCCAGTTACACAGTGGAATGGGCATGAGAGCCTAGCCAGGGGTGGGGAACCTGCAGTCTCGAGGCCACATGTGGCCTTCTAGGTCCTTGGGTATGGCCTTTTGACTGAGTCTAAGTTTTACAGAACAAAACCTTTTATTAAGGGGATTTGGTCTGTGAAGTTTGGATTCAGTCAAAGGGCCACACTTGTGAATCTAGAGGGACACATGTGGCCTCGAGGCTGCAGGTTCCCCATCCCTAGTTACAGGTTCAGTGAAAATCTACCAACAGTTCTAGAAAAATAGCAACAAATGCATGTCCTATTGGCAATGGGTCAGAAGAGTCATCTTTATGTATGAATGATAGCTTTGTTACCATTCATATTATCAATGTCATCATCATCATCATCATAACTATACTTAGAGATAGGGATAGGGACTGGAACTATGATTTTATTGGTATTGGTATTGGAATTCCCAGAGAAGGAGACTCTATCAATGCAGGTTAACATTTTCTCAGCAATTTGTCATCTTAAAGAGCTGTCTAGAACAGTTAAGTGATTTTCCCAAGGTCACATGACCAGTATGTTTAGGGTGTAGGATTTGAACTTGGCCATCCTGGGTTCAAGGCTAGCCCTCTCTTGACTATACAGTGCTGCCTCTCATTATCATCCTTATCAATATCCACACGATATTGTTCTTATCAACATATAACAAATGCACAGATTCATTCCAGTCTCGTGACTTCATCAGTATTGGGAATTCCTGGTGTGTTAACTCCTTCCATTAATGAAGATGATAAAATTCATTACTACCTTATGGTCTTAGAGTTTGGGCTAGGGCACTGAAAAGTTAAATGATATGCCCAAAGTTAGGTGTCTAGTGAGTAGCAAAGGCAGGATTTCACCCTACCTTTTCTTGACTTCAAAGTCATCACTTTAACCATTACATCACAGGGTATTTAAAAGCTTGAAATTCAGTAATAATAGATCCTAATATAATAACATTTTTACTCACAATTTACCCAAATTAATACCTTTTAATAATTCATTAATATCAAATTTATCCAAAAATAAAAATAAAAGTATATTTCAGAAGGAAGGGAATTGCCAAGAGAATAGTGATAAAATGTATAGGATGGGATGTTCTGGGTGACATAAGTCTATCACATTTTTGAATCAAATCTCTGCAGAGCACTAGACTCTGCAATACTTTATTTTTCAATCATAGTGATATAAACTATGAAGGTTGTTGTATATTAGGAGTCTTTGAGAGAATAAAACATATATCAGATGTCACTGGTCTATTTTACTGCATAATGAAAAACTGTCTTTTATTGATGCTTTTTTAGACAGATTCTCCTAATAAATAGATTAATTGCATGGAACTGTTAAGTACATCAGAAGTAAGCCACATCTTTTAGCTGCTAAAATATCAGTTATTAATTTACTGCTACCTTTCATTGCAATGATCCCATCACTCCTAGAGATGACATACCAGACTTACTAACACTAGAAGAATTTGGTTACTGCATGTACATCTCTGTAAGGGTGTTAGTGTGTGTGTGTGTGTGTGTGTGTGTGTGCCTATGCTTTCATCCAAGTATCTGAACATCCTTTATTTCCATTAGCTGTATGGAAGAATTTTTTAACTCCATTTAAGAAATAAAGAAATGAGTCACAGGAAGGTTAAGGTTGATTTGCCAAAGGCCACAAAGTGATTCCGGGTGAAAATCCAACTATCTATTCCTCATCCCAGGCTCTAGTTAGTAAATCAGGTTTCCTACTTTTCTCTCATTTATTAAATTGATAAAATCACCATGGCCTGGAATTTAACCTATGTCCTCTTGTCCTCTCTTCCACTCGTCCTCCCCCAATATCACCACTGGTTGCCCTCTACTTGAGTAAAGCTTACAATTTGGTTAAAATAAACTTCTGGGTTGTTTTTTTTTGGTTTGTTAATTTTATTTTAATGACTTCTCTTAAGTAATACTTACAAGTTTCATGGGCTTACAAGTTTTAGTTGAAAAAAACCAAAAGCCCGCCAGTAGCAAGACATATCAATATTCCCAATTTCAGGTTCACAGAACAATTCTTAGAACCTGGATCTTCTCTTGGTAAAAGTCAACTGGAGAACAGAAGCAATTATTTAGACAACTAAGACAAAACGCAAAATTTCACTTAATGTGGATCTGCACGCTTTTTCAAGAGGAGGGGATTTCTTGCACTGATTTCTAGCTTATATAACAATTAAATCATGGCATTTTAACAAGGTAGTGAGGCAGCCATACACTTTCTCAGATGTGTAATGCTTCACAAAACCCACTGCTCTTCTCTGCCACAATAACACCTGTGAATCTGGGCACCCCCTTTCCACCGACTTTATAATAATGAAGGGATATCCACTTCTCTCTCTAAAGCCAGATATGGAGGCACCATTCTCCTGAAGCCTGTTTTCTTCCTGGAAAACTGACCATAAAAATACAACCCTCCATCTCTCAGCAGTGATAGATAAGAAATACCAAAAGAGCAATAATAATTAATGGTCAGACAAGATGAAACTGTCGTTGCTCAGACTGCTGTCTCCACATAATCTGTATTTTATACAAAAGGAGAAGGAACTCAATGGAATTTCAGCTGTGACCGGATAAAAACTGCCAACAAAATGTGATAAGGAAAGTCTAATGTGCATATTAATCATGTTTATAGCTCCTCATTTGTTGATATATTAGCCTCAACTCCCTCTTGAAATACATTTTTGATCACCAGCGGACTCATTTAATGCAACCAAACCTCAATAGAGTGCAATTAAAGTTTACAATTTTTATTAATTAGAAATAACTAATCTCTCCTATAAATCAAAGAACAAATGAGTTAATAATTTTAGGGCAAGATGAGAAGCTTTAGGGTAAGGGGAATCTAGAAGGATTTGACACATGACGTAAATATGCCACGGTGTGTTTATTGCTTGAGCTAACATTCAGCACTTTTATTATCTAAATGGTTTTTCTGGATAAAATGAACCTATCCTATGAACCTACTTGAGAGATGGTTTTCCCCTGAATATTGTAAATTTCTAACACGATGTATTTTAATTCTGTCTGCGTCTACTAGATCACTGAAAAAAAGGGGGGGAAGATGAATATATTCCCTAAACAATTTAAATGTATAGTGTTTAGTTTGAGAAATGAACTGGTTGATACTCAGGCAAAAAGAAGCCGCAATGAGCAATTTCATCTTTTGACAAGGCGTTCTGATCTTGGGTATGAAAAATGCTGAGAGATAATGAGCCAAATTACGAAGGAACCTTCCTGAAAATCTCCATTCCTTTAAACCTTTAGCATTATATTCAGCTCTTCATGTGTATTAGAAAAGGATAGGGGTATGAAGAAAACCTGAGACATTCCATTTCCAAGGGATGCCCAAAGAGAAGAAACTTTATTACCGTGCCTTCAGATTTATTCTCGTTTCTTTAAGATAACTTATATGTTCTACCTTTTTTATTTTTTAGAATTCCCCATGATTGCTAAAGCTCCTTAATATGAATCACAGAAATGAATGAGAGTCTAGATCAGGGGCTCTTAACCTGGGATCCACAGACCCGTCTTCCATAAGGGGTACACAGACAGATTTCAAGGGGTCCATGAAAATGGATGAGAAAAATAAATCTTTATTTATACATCTATACTTTTACTAATCTCTAACTAAAATATTGTATTTCCTTCCACTGTGAATTAAGGAAAAACCTTCTGATAAGGGCTTCATAAGTTTTACTAGACCAACAACAGAGTCCATAGAGAAAATAGCAATAGTGTCCATGACCCAAAAATGATTAAGAACTTCTGGTCTAGGGCCTAGAAGAAAATAGTATTAATCCTAGGGAGGTCGTGCTGTGGACAAATCAAAACCTTAATCTAAGTAAAAACATCACCCAGAATACTGGCATGGTAGCATTTAATCCTACCAATGTATGATGCCATCAGCTGTAATATCGCTATAACATTATTAAGGGTGCATCTTGATTTCTTGACATAAATGAATTAGAGCATAGTGCTAAGATCAGGATTCAACTCCCATCTATGCCATTTGGCTTCACATAAGAAAATGTTGGTTTTTTCCAGTCAAAAATTATACCCCTAACCTTGGTTTGCTGTCTTACCAATGTGTGACATTTGTACACATGAATCATGACGGGAATCATGAAAGAAAATGTGGCTAGCATTGTGTAATCCCTCACCACCAATGGAAAAAAAATACAATGTACATATGTTACTCATAGCATCATATATTTAGAGATGGCAGGAGTCTGTGAGATCATCCATCCTTCACTTTACAGATGAAAAAACAGAGACCCAAAGAGATTAAATCATTAATCCAAAGTCATCACAATGACAAAGCTGGAATTTGAACTCATGGTCTCTGAATCCAAAAAGTCCAAGTCCAGCGTTCCTTCCACATCTCTATAGACAAAAATAGCTCACTGTTGATAAATGAATGTTCACTGGATTGAAATGATGGATGGCCTTCTTTAGTGAGCATTTTAAGCTAGTAAACATCTATAGGAATGTAAAGTTTGAAGGGAATATCTTTTAAAAATTTAACCTTATGGAAGTTTTCTCACTTTTTCACGTCTTCGTAACATTAAAAGATCATAGATGTTCTTTGTACCCCATCTCAATTTATCACCAGCTTCTCTGGATTCAGTTATCATCTCTATTCAGATCAATAAACATTTATTAAGCATCTACTAAATGCTAAATGCTGGGGATACAAAAATGAGGTAAAAGATAGTCCAAGGAGCTTATAATCTCTAATGGAATTCAGATGATTCTAAGATCATTTGTTCATTTCCTCTCCCCTCCCCTGACCTTCTAATCCCGTATCTCCTACTGCCTATTGAACGTCTAGAACTGACTTACAGACCCCTTAAACTCAGCATGTCTCAAGATGAACTCATTCTCTTTTCCCCCAACCTTTCCCTCTTCCTCACTTCCCTATTATAGCCAAAGTGGGATGCTCAGGGAAGACTAGCATCTCTGGTCTGAGGGTTTCCTTATCTGTAAAAAAATGAGTTGGAAAAGGAAATGGCAAACCACTCCAGTATCTTTGCCAAAAAAAACCCTCATGAAAACTTGAACATGACTCAAACAACAAAGGAACAACAAAGCATTTAACCTCACTAAGATTTGGGACATCCTGTATAGGAATGTACAGCTTAAGGAATGATGAAAATACCTCATGGTTCTCAGAGTACAATGGCAGATCAGATGGCAATGTTTTAGGGCACAAAGGGCAGAGTGGCAGGTCTAATGGCACAGTGGGTCCTAGGGTGTATTTGTTTGTAATAGCTTGGGCCAAATAAAGGGGCACTTCAAAAGACCCATTGAAACTGATGATGCTTGCAATCGTATTTGTTTTACTATGGCCTTTAAATGTTCTTAGTGATGTTGAAATGCTTTCTCAGGTAATGGGGCAGCCTGCAGAGGCAGTGTGGTACAGTAAAAGGAGCCCTGGACCTCAGATCAGGAGACACCTGGGTTTGGATCTTGCCTCTACCACTCATTGGCTATGCAAACCTGGACAAGTTGCTTCATTTCTCAGGGTGTCAGTTTCTTCTTCTATAAAAAGGGAATAACAACTTATAGCACCTATCTCCCAGGATTGTTGGGAGGATTATAACAGATAATATATGTAAAGCATTGGCAAGCCTGAAAACACCATGTAAATGTCAGCTATTATTAAAGTTATCCAATCACATTGCTGTTTCTGTTATCATCAAACTGTGTCTTCTCCTCATACAGTATTGCTTTTAGAACCGTTAACTGCTCTCATCCAGACCTAGGCTACCTGTCAAGAGATAGCACTCTAATTAGCTGCCTGCCATTGGTATCCCCTGCATACTCCCAGTGCAATCCAAATATTCACTTATCTGGAGCTATGTGCTATATGACATCCTTCTGTCTTTTTGGAGAACATGGTTACCATTCCCAGGCTGCCCCCACGCTATCTCTGATATGTGTTCTATGAGACACAGCTTTCCAGTGGGCATGGTGGGGGAAGAACCTCACCAGAGGTAAAGTTCTTGTAAACAAAATCCAAATAATGCTTTGTTGATTCTTGCCCTTTTTATAGACATATTTCTGTAGGTCTAGAATATGTATATATAAAGTGATAATCAGTGAATTGATTTGAGGAAAGAAGGAAGGAAGGAGGGAAGGAAGGAAGGAAGGAAAGAGGAAGGGAGAGAAGGAGGAATGGAGGGAGGAATAGTGGGGGGAAAGGGATGAAGTGTAGGAACAGAGGAAAGGAGGGAAGAAAGACATAGAGCATTTAGGTATCCTAACAAAGTGTCCTGAAAAAAACATGTATAAAATCTTATTTAAAAATGTTTTCTTTTATCCATTATTCATTTTAATTCAACAAATATTTATTTAGTATGTAATTCTATAAATAGTGCTTACTTTTCTATATTATGAGATTCAACAAAAATAAAATATGATACAGTCTCTACCTTCAATAAACTTGCATTCTGTTTCTGGGATTAATTTCTTTCTATGTTTTGCCACTTGTAATTAAGTATAGACTCTATAGCCACACACCAAAGAGCTACAGTTACCAGTAACATTTATTTTGTTCATTTGTTTTTTGAAAGAAATAAACTTTATTAGTATTCAATTTAATAGCTATTTAAAAACAAATCCTGAAATATCTCATCAAAAGGAGTATCCTTGTTAAATTGACAAATGCAATATAGGGCTTAAAATTTAAAAAAATTAGGGCCAGGGTTGGGGAACCTGTGGCCTTCTAGGTTCTCAAGTGCAGCCCTTTGACTGAATCCAAATAAATAAAAATCAATTCTGTGAAGTTTGGATTCAGTCAAAGGGCCATACTTGAGGACCTAGAGGGCCACATGTGGCCTCGAGGCTACAAGTTCTCCACCCCTGAATTAGGCTGTATACTTCATTTATTCAGTCTCAGAGATATGAAGTGTTTCACATATGTTCATTTTCTGGATAACTGAAGCTCATCATGTAAAGTATCAATTTAAAAATTTAACCACTTTAGATAGAAATCTTTCTATAACTGTATCACATATTTCCCCAAACTCTTAGAGTATACTTAAGCCTTTAATAAAAGGCTTTGGAAGGTGAATTTTTAAAGATAGCAACCAAGGATATAGGAAGATTAATTCCTACAATTAACACCCTTCAAAAAATAATAGTATGTAAGTTTTCTTCATGGACAGAGAGCTAGACTTGGAATCAGAAAGTCCTAAATTTAAACCCTGTTTCAGACATTTCTCCAGCTAATCTCTTTATTTCTCTCAACCCTGGTTTTTTTATCCATAAAATAGTGATAATAGTAAGGTTGTTGTGGGGATCAAACGATAATATATGCAGAGCATTTTGCAAGCCTTAAAGTATTATGTAACGTGTTAGCTATTGTTTAAATTAAACTGTTGGCTTAGCAGGATCCAGAGGTGAATATCCTAAATTCCACAACGTGATAGGCCTAGCATGGCAGAATCTGCAAGATCTGCTTCCCAACATACTGAAGCGTATGCCCCAGGGAAATCATTCTGTGCTCCATCTGGAAACAACATATGGTACACTAACAGGTTTATCTTTGTAATCTCTGTTTACAAACAAGGTGCATTTGTTCTCCACACAGTTTGTCTTTGCTGCCGACTCCCTGTTTCTGGTCTTTGATTGCTCTTCCAACCACACTGGAGTTCTTACCAGTATTTGCCCTTCCAAAGCAATTCTTGCTTATGAAGCCCCAGTCAAGTTTGTAACACTGCCAGGGGCGACAGCTCCTGGGTCCCATTAATGTTTGTGCTTTTATTCAGTCACATACAGTCAATCCTCAATTTCCCCAAGGGTAATGTTCCTAGAAAATGCCACAAAAGTAAAAAAAAGAAAATGTTAATACATTGAACATATGGGAATTAGGGGGTTAGGTTCTTGCAACTACCAAAAACTATAGTCTTTTGCTACAGATTGCTGAAAATATACTTTTCTGCATAAAATTCTTTATAACAAAACATTATTTCTGATAATATGCAATTTTCTGAACACAGTAACTGTGAAATAACCCATAAAATGCAGTACACAATGTAAAATTGGTAACATGCAAAACATTTTTTCTCACTAGCAATTTCCTAGAATTCTATGACCTTTTGTGCTAACATCTCCATAAAACACACATACACACACATATTGATTTCAGACAATTTATTTATCCACTTTTTATAGCAAATGTAACCTACAATACATAAATACTGCATAGCAAATAGAAACTTTAAAACCAAAACATTTTTAACCTGAATGTTACCTTCCACTATATCAGATGGTGGTGTGAGGTCATTTTTCCTTCATCCTGCACTTGAGAGGTTACTCTAGCACTTTATGGAGCAGATTCACAAATACTTTCTTCCTTTTTGTGCATGTAATGAATTGTCAATTTGTTAACACCAGACTCCAGGCCAACAGCAGCTACAGACATTCTGGCATGGAGTTTATCTAACACCTTTATTTTCTTGCTAAGCCTCATCACTGACTGCGCACTTGGGCTTAGAGCCCAAAGCACTTGAACTCTGCTTTAGGGGACATTATTGTAACATAAAACATAAAAAGGCAAGCAATGAAAACACGAAACAAAGGCACAGAGAACTCTTTACAACAGTGGGGTGAACAAGACCAGTGAAGCACCCAATAGGGTACCAGCATAGTACTAGCACTGTAGGATATTGCATAAAGCCCTGAATGTGGGGGTTTGCCAAGGCAAAAGTAAAAATGAAGAATGAAAAATGGGAGATTGGCTATATCTCTTGGTTGAATATCTACCACATCACTGCTTGGTGCTAAAGGGGACACTGGGTACATAGAACAACTAAAGCCATGATGATTTGGTGAATTTAACTGAAAATAAATAAGGATAAGTCCATGAGTAAAAAGAGTAAGAGACTGCCTACTAGTATGGCTGAGGAGGCTGGATGGCATAGTGGATAATGTGCTGAGCCTAGAGATAGGAAAACAAGTTCAAATCCACCCTCAGATACTTACTAGCTGCGTGACCATCAAAAAGTCATTTAACCTGTTTACTTCAGTTTCCGCATCTCTAAAATAGAGATAAAACAGCACCTACTTCCCTAGGTTGTTATGAGGATCAAATAAGATAATGTTTGTTTTGCAAACCTTAAAGCATTATGCAAATGATAGCCATTATTATTAGCTGTGACTAGAAGGGGAGACAAGTCATAAAAGCATTCAAATTTATCATTCCTGGGAGAGACATGTCAGTCGTTTATCCTCAACCTCTAATCATCATTCTTGTCCAAAGAAGTCTTTCCTGGCCATTTTTTGGGAATATGTGTTCTTTTCCCTTATTGAAATATAAGCTCCTTGAGGGCATGGACAGTCTTGCTTGCTAATAGGAACACCAGTATTTAGCACAGTAAGCACATAATAAATGCCCTTTCACTCACTCATCCATCCATCCATCCATCCATCCATCCATCCATCCATCCATCAGAATTTGAGGAAGCAGGATGAAGTAGAAACCTGAGGCTTGAATGATGTAATTATTTATTGGACTTAAGACTGATAGGTGTAGGAAGCTTCTCAGGCAGCTGGTCACTTGTTGAGACCCTCAGAGTACCAGTCCAGTTTCTTCTACTCCACTATTCTATTTTTTCTGAGTTATCGTAAGACAAACATAGCTGGTACACTCTTTGTTCTTTTGCTTGTTTCTGAGCAAGGCACACACCAAGCTTTAAATGTCATGTTCATCTTCCAAATTTGTCACGAATTCAAAGCTAAGTGATGCTTTTGGTTGATTATGATTCACAAGCTAGAAGTGGGACCTCAGATAAGTCACTTTATCTCTGGGTCATAGTGTCTCCATTTATAAAATTAGAAAGTTGATTTAGGTGATCTCTCAGGTCCCTTCTGATTCTAACAATCTATGATCTAGAGTTGCTAAATGAGGTATTTTGACTGTTTTTTTTTATTCCCCACCCCCACCCCTATCCTTCCAACGAGATGACTTTGAGTTCCTGTAGATGCAGATTAGGGCAAGGCTAAAGCCAAAAGGAGACACCTAGGCGGCACTGTGGATGGAGCACCAGGCCTAGAATCAGGACCCAAGTTCAAATTCTGCCTAAGATACTTCCTAGCTATGTGACCCTGAACAAGTCACTTAACCCTATTTGCCTCAGTTTCCTTATCTTTAAAATGAGATGGAGAAGGAAATGGCAAACCACGCCAGTATTTTTTGCTAAGAAAACCCTAAATGGAGTCAGATATGACTGAAACAACACAACAATAATGACAACAAAAGAGCAAGAGCTTGGGAGTGGTTTCTAGCCCTGGTCAAAAGTCTTGGATAAGTTATTGAGTGTTGGAAATAGCACGAGAGGGCGGAACAAGGCTCAGAGGCCTTAGAAAAGGTCGCTCCAAATTCCTACGCTGTAACCGCCAACCTTTGGCTAGCTCCAAACCATAGATCCAAACCCCTCGACAAAAATACACTCCTGTGAAGTTTTTTCAGCGATCCCATTCCCTTAAGAAGGGTGGTCAGTGGGAGCACACATTGTTTGGCTTCTTTGTATATGTTTAAGTCCAGAAGTGTGACCTACTATGGGAAAAAAATGACCTTCACCTTCACTCTCATTTCTTTCTTTCTTTTTTCTTTCTTCCTTCCTTCCCTCTTTCCTTTTGTTTTTTCTTCTTCCTTCCTTTCTCTCTCTCTCCTTCCTTCCTTCCTTCCCTCTCTCCCTCTTTCCATTTCTTTCTTGTTTTCTTCTTCCTTTCCTTTTTCTTTCTTTCTTTCTTTCTTCCTTCCTTCCTTTCTTTCTTTCTTTCTTTCTTTCTTTCTTTCTTTCTTTCTTTCTCTTTCTCTTCCTTCCTTCCTTCCTTCCTTTCTTTCTTTCTTTCTTTCTTTCTTTCTTTCTTTCTTTCTTTCTTTCTTTCTTTCTTTTCCTTCCTTCCTTCCTTCCTTCCTTTCTTTCTTTCTTTCTTTCTTTCTTTCTTTCTTTCTTTCTTTCTTTCTTCCTTCCTTCCTTCCTTTCTTCATTCAGTTTGACAAGTTCTCCCTATCTTCAAGATTGTAAGGATATCAATAGTCACCTAGATCAATCTAGACTTGACCAATAATCCATTTTTCTACACTGAGGATGTAATAGGGAATTGGCTAATGATAGCCTAGTCCTTGGAATATGTGTAGGCTTGTCCTTCCTGATGAGTTATGTAGAACATGTCTCCATGTTCCCTGTCTGACTTCAACTCAACACATAGAGGTTTGGTGAGCCTTCTTCTGGCTCAGTGACTTGGTGACTAGTCCTACGTGGTGATGAAGAGTTTTTTAGTTGGTTTCAGAGCCAGAAAAGCTGATAATGGAGCCAGAACTGAGTTGAAATAAAAAAGAACCTTATTCCACTCTCTTGGCCCTTTATATGTCTTTTCATTCCTGGAAGCCTGCTTTATCAGGGGAGGGTCAATGGCTTCAGCTGCCTTATCCATATTTGCCCCATTTTCCTCATCTGTAAAATGAGCTGGAGAAGGAAATGGCAAACTACTATAGTATCTGTGCCAAGAAAACCTCAAATGGGCTCATGAAGAGTCAGACATGATTAAATGACTCAACACCAACAGACATGCTCCAGACTTCCTATATTCTTCCTAAAATGTGACATCTACAAATGAAATGGATATTCCAAATATGGTATGATTAGAGCAGAGTACAGTGGGACTAATACCCCCCTCCTGGATGCCTCTCAGAGTAGCTTAGGTAGTACTAGCCCTTCCAGCTGTCATAACATGTTATTAACTTGATTTGAGCTTGTAGTCTACTTAAATTCCTATGTCTTTTTTCACACAAATTGTCTAGCCACACCTCCCTCATGCCATCCTTCTATGTTGGTTATCCTTATAATATACTTAGCACCTTACTAATATGTCAGTTATCTTTCCCATTTTAGCATCAGTTGCAAATTCAACAAAGATGCCTTTTAGAGCCTGCATGCCAAGAGTAAATCCCTAGAACTCTCCCTTAAATACCTCCCTTTAAATTGACAACAACCCATTAATGGATATTCTTTGAGTCCAGTCACTTAACCAATTCTGAGAATCCACCTATCATCTCCAGCACTTCTTAAACTGTGGGTTGGAACCCCATGTGGGGTTGCAAAAAAATTTGGCAATGGTAAAAGGTTTTCAAATGCATATCAATCAAAAATTAATTAAAAATAAAACACATAATGAATCTGTGGTGTTTCTGACAGTGCTTGCTGGTGTTGTATCATACAATTTCGTTACATCCTGGGTTCTGAACACAAAGTACGTGCACTTTGCACTATGCATGCCCTCAGGCGGCACAACGCTAACAAAAACTGCCAAAATGGGAAAAGAGGGGTTTGCAATTGGAAAAAGTTTAAGAAGACCTGAATTCTAGACCACATTTTTACAGAATGAAAGACTTGATCAAATTATCTGATGAAATCCTGCCATAGTGTCTTTTAGCATTCCCTTGAAGATATTGTCTCTCTACTTAATATATTTTTTTAAAAAAAAATGGAAATTAGATTAGTCTGGCAAGATCTCTGCTTGATGAAGCTGTGCTATTTTTTCAGTGATCACTGTTTTCCTTTCTAAATACTTACAAATCATCCCTTCAATAATATTTCAGAATTTTGCCAGGAATCAAAGTCAAACTCACTGGCCTGTAATTTACAGACTCCGGTGTCCTCTCTTTTGTGAAAATTAGGGCAACATTTACCCTTCTCCACTCCTGTTGCCCCATTTCTGTTCTCCAAGATCTTTCAAATATCAGCAAGACCTTCCCAATAATTCTATTAATCACTTTTTCCAATTTCATAGGCTGTAGCTTTCCCAGACCTGGTGATATAAATTCATTGGGTGCTCTCTTACATTATTCTCATTTATTCTTAGTTTCATCTCACTGTTTACCACTTTTGTTTTAACTTGCCCAGTCCAGAAATCATTCTACCTGCAAGAGAAGAGTTGAATAATTCAACCTTCTCCTGATCATCCTTTATCAATATTTCATTTTCCCCAATCAGCAATCTGATTCCTTCTTTGTCCAGTCACTTAACCATTTCTGTATACATCTCTTCACATCCCAAAGGATAACATGCAAGACTTAACAAACACTTTGGTGAAATCAACATATTATGTCTTTTAGTCATCAATGCATCCATTTCTAAATGCTTACAAAATTAACTTTAAACATAACTCCTTAACCTTTTTTGTGTGTGTTTTGGGTCCTTTTGGCAGTCTTGTGAAGCCTGTGGAGCCATTCTTGGAATCATGGTCTTAAATGCATAAAATAAAATACATAGGATTACAAAGGAAGCCAATTATATTGAAATACAGTTATCAAAATAATTTTCAGAAGAATTTCACAAGCCTCAGATTAAGAATGCCTTTAGAAGATGTGTGTGTGTATGTGTGCGTGCGTGTGTGTGTGTGTGTGTGTGCGCGCGCGCGTGTTTTCTTAGCATTCACCAGCAGTTTAAGCTCATTCTGGGTTTAGTGGTCCTGGTATTCTTCTTCTAAGGCTTTGCTATGCTTTTCTATCCATGTTTCATCATCTGAACTTTTTTCTGTCTACTATACATGTCTTTTAAAAATCTGAATTAGTTGATGAGATTTTTATGTAATCCATATTGCTCTCATTAGGCAACTTCTCTTCCCCACTCTTCATCAGAATCCTATCTGCTTGGGTCTTCAGCATTTTATCCTAGACAGTTTTTCATCTCTCTTGGATCAACTTTTCCCAGAAGAATATTAGGTCACTGACTGAATCCTCCCTATTATTTCTTCTACCCTTCTCTATCACACACTCTATCCTGGAATGAAGCCATTTCCTCCCCTCCTCACCTTCAACCCAATTCCTGTTATCTCTACTTCAGCACCTAATTCCTCCTAGTTATTCTGAATGAACTAAAAAAAAACTAGTAGTTCTGCTTGTTGCTTCTTCTGCTTTTTGAAGAATGAAAGGCTTATTAAGGCAAGTAGTAGTTTTATCGGTTTCTTTGTTTTAGACAGAGAGGAAGCCTTAACATAAGTCCAGCTAGGTGAAGTCCCCAACTCTTGAAACTCAATATCTATGCCAGGTTTATGGCCTGTTTCCTGAACCCTTCATCTAATTTCTGCTTCTGTCCAAGAATTCTCTAATATATTCCTCCATGAGAGGAGTGAGTCTATTGTCTAACATTATGGTCTAGTCAAGAGATAAGATATCAATAACTGATAAGCATGATACATGAGAAGTGTATAAGAGAGGTAAAAAGTGCCAAGTGAGATCCCAGAGGAGAGATTGCTACTAATGGGGAAGATCAGGGAAGGATTTCTGGATAAGGAGACTTCGAAGTATGATGGAGTACAGCAAGGGGGATCAAGATGCTCCTTCCCACCTCAAAAGCGCATTTTAAAGATAGAGATATAGAACCTGGAGAATTTCCCACTACCAGTAGCAAGTCAGCAGTAGAACTGCGACTAAGACCCAAACCCAAACCTAGCATTCTTTCCTGTATTGGTTTGAGTGAGATGGTTCTGTGAAAGCTTCAGCCCTCCCCCCCACCCCTTCCTCCTTATACTTTCCTGCTTAGAATCACAAATCTCCAGATGGAAGAGACCGCAGAGGTCATCAACTGAGTCTAGTTCACTCATTTTACAGATGAGGAAACTGGAGCTGAAGGAGAAATGATTACCCAGAGTCACATGGCTAACAAGTGTCTGAGTATTAAAAACTGATTGATGCAGTGACCAATCATGATTTCAGAGGGTGATGATGAATGCTACCCACCTCCTGACAGAGAAATGATAGACCAAATATGAGAATTAGACGCACTGTTTTGGACATTGACAATGTGAGAATTTGTTTTGCAAGACTATATGTGTGTGTGTGTGTGTGTGTGTGTGTATCTGTTAGAAGGGATTTATCTTCTCTTTTCAGCTGGGGGCAAGGTAGGGAGGAAGGAGAAAAAACATGTTTTTAATTGGAAAAAAATATTTTTAAAAAGAGTCTGACCACTTGGCTAAGACTTCATAATATTTCTCTGATATCTGCGTGGTACATTCCTGACATAAGATGGGTCATTTTTCCTTTGGAAGGACAATAATGTTGTGTCTTCATAGCACAGAAAGTATGAATAATGATTAATTTCAAGAACTTATTGGCATGGTCCTAGTCTTACAAACCACTACTGGCCCTTTAAATATAGCCAGACATTTACTTCTGTTCTCTAATTTGGTGCCACTTATCTAACTGAAAAAAAGAGTTCACTCTTTCTACTGAGGATGGGTATGAAATACAGGCCTACAAATAATTGTCAAAGAAAGGGAGTAGTTTCAATCTTAAAGATAAAAGCTTAGATAGACCTGCCTCCCTAGATCAGTGGGATGCTCCCTGGAGCCTACCTTCTTGACTCCTTTCTGTCTGATAAAGTACCCAGAGTTCTCTATGAAAGTTGCAAATTGTTGCTTAAAAAAAAGAAAGGGAAAAAAAACTTTGGGTGACCGGCTATATCAATATCTTAGTAAAGAGGCAAGGAGAGAAATTGTAAGTGATGGTTGCTATGTAGAAATTAGGATTGCTGTTCTCTCTACAGATGACACGTCAGAGAGAAGAAGAAAAAAAAGATGAAGGAAATTCTTTTCAAAGGATTTTCTTTGAAAGCTCAACCACAAAATTCTGTCCCATTTTGACCTGGGCCATTACTTTATTGATGAATTAAAAGCCAGACTCATGCAAAATCTTTTGAACATCGAGCAGCCTAAAACAATTTTACTGTCAGAGACATTGAACCAATTTCTGGAAGTGCCCATCTTAGAAGAAAATGCCATAATATAAACACACTAAGTCTACTTGAGTTTATAAAAGTGTGAGTGAGAAACCATTGAACTAAGAGTCAGGAGTCTTTCGTTTACAGGATCAAATGAGATAATATATGTAAAGCGCTTAGCTCAGTGCTTGGCACATAGTTGGCACTTAATAGATGCTTATTCACTTCCCTTCCCTTAAGGCCCCACCACTTCCTTTACGATTTTAGGAAAGCCAATGAACATCTCAGAACATAGGGTAAAATTGCTTAACATGTCTCATTTCACATTTGTAAAACAAGAATAATAATCCTTGCCCTTCTAACTCATAGAGGCTCTGAGAATCTAATGATGAAAACTTTTAAAAGACTAAAGCAGTTTGAAATGTAAATGTTTCTGCTAAGATTTTCACCCTAAAGCAGATTAATATTTCTCTTGGTGACCTTGTTAATTTGATCAACAAAACTTTTTTTTAACATAGGCAAAGGTAAAAATCCCAGTACAGGTACAATAAGACTACCACCAAATATTTGGAGAAGACCTACTCTAAAGAAATTGTCAACAGTTAATGATCCGGGAAGAGCTAGTGTGGAGAACTGAAAGAAGTTATGGTCTCAGAGTAAGGAAGAATTGGGTTTGAGTCTCTCTTCTGCCCCATCCTTGTTGTATGATCCTGGGCAACTCTCATGGCTTCTCAATGGCCCAGACAACTCTAAAACTTTAGATTTTAGAGGTGTTGAAGTAAAGGAAGTTTTTCACTGGGAGCTCCCTACATCAATAAAATAACACTTTTGGAGGAAAAAAAATATCCAGCGCCATGAAACTTTCTCTGATCCCTATAGAAATAATCACTAGATGAAAAATAAGCAGAAGACATAATTGCATTTTTTTTTGCTCTATATTTAGGATTTGACAGATGGAGGAGGTAGTGGTGGAGTAGGAAGAGGTAAGGAGAAAGTTGTTGAGGAAGAAGAGGAGCACAATGGAGACAAGGAAGAAGAAAAGAAGAAGGGAAGAGGTGGGGAGCTTTGATCGATATCTTCTCCTTAAATGGTAATTGACCTTCAACTCACAGATTCACAGAATGTCAGTGGCAGAAGCAACTTAGAAACCACATAGCCCAAGTTCTTTATTTTTAGAGAAGAAAATGACATCTAGAGAGAGATAATGTTCCCAAGGTCACAAGGCAATTGTCACAGCCAGGATAGGTCAAGCTGCTTCCCAATAAAAGACCTGCCAAGGCCCTCATTCATGTGCCCAACAACTCAATGATGTAAGCAGGACAGGATTTATTACTTTCATCTTATAGATGAGGAAAATGAGGCCCAGAATGGTCACCAAACTAACAAGATGGTCCCTGGAATTCCCTGCCTTCCCTGAGTAGAAGGAAGTATACAAGCAAGGTAGTCTAACATGAGTTCCTCTCTCTCTCTCTCTCTCTCTCTCTCTCTCACTCACTCTCTCTCTGTCTCTATCTCTCGCTCGCTCTCACTCTCTTGTTCTCTCACTCTCTTTCTCCATCTCTCTCAGGGTTTGAAAGCAATGTTGTTGTTTTAGTCATTTTCAGTCATGTCCAATCTCTTTAATCCCATTTTGGGGTTTCCTTGGCAAAGACACTGGATTGGTTTGCCATTTCTTTCTCCAGCTCATTTTACAGGTGAAGAACTGAGACAGATGGGATTAAGTGACTTGCCCAGGGTCAAGCAACTACTAAGTGTCTGAGGCCAGATTTGAACTCAGGTTGTCCTGACTCTAAGCCTGGTGCTCTATCCATTGTGCCACCTAGCTGCCCCTTTGAAAGCAATACTTTGGTAGAAATAGGCTGTTTTTCTTGAGGTGAAATCTAGTAGAAATATTCAAATGTACTCCCTACCTCTCATTCTCCTTCTACACTTTCATATCTGTTTAGCTAAGTGACTGGGCTTTCTACAGGCCTCAGGAAATCTTTTGGTTTAAAACATATTTTCCTCATTACACTCAGTACATCACTGGATTCATTCATGACATGAATACATTTTTCACAATAAGTAATGGGTGTTTTTTGAAATGCCATCCAGGTTGCAGCCTTGACTCACTCCTGCTTGAAAATTAAAAGCATTTTGCATTCCTTTGGTTCAAAATGACTCTATCTTTTTTGGTTTTGACAGCTTCTTTCAAGCAGAGTCAGAATGAGGGTACATGAGCAATTGCTCAGGTATAGCACCAATTTTGACAGTGTCTCAACTTCCCCTGAAGCAAGGATTCCACCAACCAATCAATTGGCAAACACTCATTGTTGTTCAGACACAGACAAATTTTAGTCAGTTCAGTCATATCCAACTCTTAGAAACCCCATTTGGGGTTTACTTGGCAAAGATACTGGAGTGATTTGCCATTTCCTTCTCTAGCTCATTTTACAGATGAGGGAACTGAAGCAAACAGGGTTAAGTAACTTGCCCAGGGTCACACAGCTAGTATCTGAGACTGGATTTGAACTCGGGTCTTCCTGACTCAAGGCTTGGCACATTCTATCCATTGCACCATCTAATTGCCTTTCATATGCCAAGCCCTATGCCAGGTGCTCAGGATATAAAATAAGAAGTGAAAGTTCCTTCCATCAAAGAGCATACAATCTTTTGAGTTAAATGTGAAGGAAGTTGTCTGAGCATGAGTGCTGAGGGAACTACCATTTTCTTTCTATTCAATAAACCTTTATAAAGTGCCTCTTAGATGCTAGCATCGAGTTAAGCACTTAGGACTCTGCCCGTAAAGATCTTATAGTCTATCCAGGAAAAAAGGATAGATAGATAGATAGATAGATAGATAGATAGATAGATATAATGCAAATATATGTAAATAAATGCAAAATATGTGTAGATTAAATGCAAAATTACTTTAGGGAAGTGAGGAGAGCACCAACAATTAGGAGAGCTGTTAAAGACCTTAGCTTAAAAAGGCCAACGTCTCTCACTGCTTCCTGGGCCATCTCCAGGCATCCTGATCTATATCTGGCAAATGGACCCAGATGGCTCCAGGAAAGAAAGTGAGGCTGTTGACTTTGCACAGCCCTCCCTCACTTAAATTCAGTTCTCTAGCATGTCGTGGTATCTCCTTCCTGATGTCATAGTCCTCTTCAAGAAGGAAGGACAAACAACAATGACAGGAGGAGAAGGAGGTAGCAATTGAGACGAGCTTTAAAAGGGGTTCATTCTGGATCAGGCTCATTCCTGACTTCTTGCTGGTGGTTCACTTACCATCACACTAGGTACCTTCTCATTCCTCCTCTTGCCCTACCCAAACCTTAAATGCTCCTGATGTTACCCTATCACTCCTAGTTCAAATCCCCTAAACTTAACACACTACTTTGTACATAGTACTAGGCAGTTAATAAATGTTTACTGGTTGATTCCTCAATCGGTTTCTTGACAAGCCAGTGATTTCTCCACTTATATTATGGCTCCTTCTATGAGGCACATGATAGAGAAGCACTGGTGTGTGTGATTAAAAGAGAAAAAACCATCTAGATTATTTAGGTCCTAACTGGATTTTTCTCCTGGCTAAAGTGGACAGAAGAACACCAACTCTACCTTTCGAAAAACGTGTGTAGTACAATGAGGGGGGTAAAGCCGCATTAGAAGTCAAAGGACTTGGATTCAAATTCTAACCCTGCTATTTACTATCTGTGTGGCCTTAAGTCAGCCACTGCTGATCTATCAGGCTCTGTTCTGTCATTTGTAAAATGAAGGAGGGGTTGAACTAGTTGGCTTCTAAGGTGTCCTGTCTAAATCAATTTTGTCATTGATATCTATTTCACATATTCCTTCTACTCCCTTTCCCATCAAGTAATTTCTTTTAACATGCAAAAAATTAAAGAAAAATTAACCAATTTATCACTCAAGTCTGACAGTAAATACACTGTTCCACTTGCATAGCCCTCGATTCAGCAAAGAAGGGGAAGGAATCAGAGGCAGCTCTAGATACATGATCCCATGATCCCTTCTGTGCTGTATGGAAGCATACAAATAACCAGTATTTACAGGGTGCTTTAAGGCTTGAAAAGCGCTTTACAGATATTATCTCATTTGATTTTCACAACAACCCTGTGAGGCAGGTGCTAGAAAATGAGGCTTACCTAGCTTGCTTGTTCAGGGTCACATATCTACTATGTGTCGTAAGCCACATTTAAATTCCAAATTCAGAAATCTGTCCACCTCATCGGCTAGCTGCCTCAAAGTTAAATGTTCTATTCAAATTAGTTGCTGGGTTTTTTTTAGGAGTCTCAAGTAAGGAAATTCATTATTGTCTTCATTTAGAGCAGAGGTCCTATATCTTAACCTTTTTTGGGGACATAGACTCCATTGACAATCTGGTGAGGTCTTAGATTGTTGTTTTTAAATGAATAAAATAAATAGGATTAGAAAGAAAACCAATTATATGGAAATATAATTATCAAAAGAAATTTAGTTCACAGAACCCAGATTAAGGCTGATGATTCTTTTTTTTTTTCTTAGTTCATAGAACCCTGGTGGGGGCTGAGAAAATGAAACTATAGAAAATATCAGTCTGGGGTCTTTAATCTTTTGAAATTAATTTAAATTAATCTTTTAATCTTTATCTGGTATCCTAGGGAAAATCAGAGACCATGACACTTCAGACCTGGAAAGAACCATGGAGAACATCTAAGGTTCATTTCTTCTCCTTTGTCTGGAGAACTTTGATTGACTTAACCAAGACTACACGAGAGTAGAACTGAGACTATAACATTATCCAACAATGGTAGACACACACAAACACACACACACACACACACACAAACACACACACACACACACCACACACACACCACACACACACACACACACACACACACACACACACACAATGAATGGACCCGTCAATACTTTAGCAGCACCCTATTAAATATCAGTGTTCAGTTGTTCTGGGTTTGAAAATACTTCCCATACTTTATTGCTGGTGATATGAAACATATCTGTACATATGTGTAACCTGTACCAACACCTTTCAAATTTTCTTTCTGAGGGACGTATGGGGGGCGGGGTGCAGTGAAGGCTGAAGAGCTAGGGAAGAATAGGGGACAGTGTTACACAAATAAACAGAACAACACTGGCAGCCTTTTAGCTAAGCACTACCATGAGTGAAAGTAATTAGAGGCCTTTTGCAAAGGTTGTTAAGAAATGTGTAAACAGCAGTATAAACAACACCAGGTCAGGTCAGGGAATGAGGCTGGCAACTGGTGAGGCCCTGAGCAGAGCCTGCCAAAGTGTGAAATTCCCAACAGGGAGAGGACATTTGGAAAAACAACTCCATCATGTTTTATCAACACAAATCATTTCCTAAGTGGTATATTTTATTTAGAGTATGTGTGGCCTAAATGTAACAAGGGAAGCTTTTATCAGTCTTCGTTTTTATCACTTCCAGATATCTCCATTTCTGAATTACTGGCAGAGTTTACAATGTATCCATTTTTCTGGGCTTTCCTGTCTAAACACACCACGGGGGATGCTTTGGTGTAGTAGGCGGTCATTACCCCCACACACGCTTCCTGATGGCAGTGATCATTCAGGGGAATGGGGTGGCTCGTTCCCTACACATGCTACATTGTAAACAAACCTGAGCTGAGCCAAGTCTAGTTTTAATCTTTTGGAGATGGCAGATTCATTAATGATTACAACAGCCAGAAAGCACTAGTAGATGGGCCGTCTGACACACTCTCAAGTGGGGACATTGGGATTCCTTCCTGAGGATCCCAGCTTTGGCCCTACTCCTATATGTACTGTATCCTCAGGAGGAGGACATCCATGAGAACTCATTTCCCGGTTCTTCTGCCTGAGTACAACAAAGGCCACTTTACTAAAGATCTGATACAGAAGAAGAGGCAGTGAACCTGGATTCAAGCCCCCACCACTGTCACAAACTGGTTGTAAAACTTAGCATCCCCTAGGGCAATCTGAGTACCCCTTTCCCCCCATGTCTCTAAGACTGTGTCACCAAACAACTACCTATCTGCAGTTGGAGAGGGAGTTTCTTCATTAGGAATCCCTAATAACAAGGAAATCACAGGTCTACCCTTTCTCCACCACCCACTCCCTGCAAGATGGTAGAGGGAGACAATTTGATATTTTTTAATCAGCTACCTCAGGCAATAAATCCGATCAACGTTGGCTGAATTTGGTTGTTGGGGGAGTGGGGATGTAGATATATGTGTATATGTATTTATCTATACGTGTATATGCTCCTACATATACACACATATATGTGTATTATATATCTATATCTCTATATATCACATACATATGTACAACTATATATAATTTCAAACACAAGCCTCCACTTTGGCATACATACATACATACATACATACATACATACATACATACATACATATATAAACACATATATGTGTGTATGTATATATGTGTGTGTATATATGTATGTATGTATTATGTAATATATATGCAGGTGCATGTATATGTATTTATGTGTTTTATGTATGTACATGCATGTGTGTTTATGATCATTTAGGCCTGCATCTAATTAACACACATGTGTACATGTATGTAATATATATGCGTATGTATATGTTATGTGCATATGTATAATTCTATATGTTTCAAGTACACGCACTCTGTAGCATATATGTGTATTTATGTATATGTGTGTATCTACATCTGTACATATATATGTGTATGTGTGTGTATGGTATGTCTATATGTATAGGTGTTTGTATATGTGTGTACATCTATGTGTTTGTATATGTATATTATAATTTAGATCCTGACCTAATTTAGGTGCATAGACACATACATATACATATGGCTTGCCCAGTGTCAGTCACAAGGTCAGAAAATTACAGAGAAATTACTTCTTAGCCCAGATGACCTCTGAGGGCCTTTTCAGCTGTCATCTATAATCCTGTATTCAGAAATGATCCTTTTCATCTTGCTTATTAGAGAGGCTTAAATGATGGGTCTGGAAGTCTGGAGGCAGGAAGATCTGGGTTCAGATCCTGCCTTTGACATTTACTAGCTTTACTATCAGAGACAAATGTCTTAACTGCACTGAACCACAAACAATGCTTTAACATTTATCTTCTAAATTATAGATGGGCTGCAATCAGTCTAAGAGGAGGAAGTTCCCACACCAAGGAAACCATTACTGTATCCAAGAAACCTGTATTCTCTTTCTAGCTTCAGCCTTGCTTCTAGTCTTGAATTATCAAGGATTATTAGCCCCAAAGTCCCTCATCTTGCTCTCTAGCAATCTATGACAGACTGATTATGCAGCAGTCCTATTGATTGAACCAACTGCCAGGACCAGAACTGGGTCAATTGCCAGATAGACTCAAAGAGGAATGCTTCCTGATCTCCTCCTAGGAGGAAATCAAATTGACACTGAAATTGATCACCAGTTTGGGATTGTACATAATTATTGGCTGATCAGTTGAGTCAATTATCCGGATAATTTCAAGCATAAAACCCCACTTTGGCCTCAATTATTTGAGTATTGCAGGATAAAGTGGAATGTTAAAGCTCAAAATTACTCCAATTTTCCATTTTTTTCATCCTAGACAGAATCATGGAACCCCTCCAAGTACTCATCTAGCAGTCTAGAAAATGACTGAGTTTAAACTAGTCCAAGCCTAACTGTATTGTTAGATTAGCTTAATGGACAGCAGAGAAACATGGTTTTCACTAGTCGTTATCCTAAGGCACTGTACTTTAACAGGGCTGGAGGGAAACATTGCCTCTCCTTGAAGTCATCCCTGCTGATGACCGGCCTTCCTTCTGGGTAAGAATAAAATCCTAGGTCAGACATTTTCACAAGAGGATTACATTGTAGCCCCTTTTAGGTCTGGCTTCTTAAAGCCCACAGTTATGGGTAGGGCATATCTATATACTATATTCACTTTTTAGTGATGTCACTGATGAACTCAATGAGGCAACATGGATAGAACAATGGACTTAAAGTTAGGGAAAATGGGTTCAAATCTTGCCTCAGATTCTTTCTAGCTGCATATCCCTGGGTAGTCACCCAGCCTTTCTGGCCATCTGTTTACTCACCTGTAAAATGAGAACATTGGACTTAATGACTTCCATGGTTCCTTCTAGCTTTACATCTATCCTCCTGTGTGGGATCTGTGGCACAGCGCTTGGTATATAGTAAGCCCTTCATGAGAATTGTTGAATGAATGGATCCTGAATTTGCCAAAGGTTCTCTTCCACAACCATTATTTGAGAAAGGTTGTCTAATGGGCATATTTATTACTTAACTTTATATTGTCATTTTCTAGTTTCTAACATTATATAGTCAGATCATCACAGGATGATAGATTTAGAAGTAGAAAGGACCTTAGAGGTTGTTGAATATAGCTCCCTCTCCCCTCATTTTACACATGCTCTATAGGTTTATCCTAACTCTAAGAGTGGCACTTCTCTACATTATGTCATACTGTCTCTCTGAGGTAGATAAGGCATTTATTGTTTTCACCATTTTACATCAGGGAAGTTAGGTGAGAGCAAGTAACTGTTAGAGGATGGATTTGAACCCAGATCTTTGTGATTCCAAGTCTAGTACTCGTTATACTGTATCTGCCATGTTCCCGCTTTAGTTAGATTAGAATGAGATGACAAGCTAAGGGTAAGGACCATACTGTACAAGCAAATCTAGTTTTATTGTGCTTCACTTTACTAAGCTTTGCAGATAGTGTGCTTTTTATAAATTGAAGGTGTGTGGCAACTCTGCATTAAGCAAGTTCATTGGTGCTGTTTTCCTAATGGCGTATGCTCGTATAGTGTCTCTGTGTCACATTTCAGCAATTCTTGCAATATTTCAAACTTTTTCATTATTTTATCTGTTATGGTGATTTGTGATCAGTGATATTTGATGTTACTGTTGTAATTGTGTTGGGGTACCATGAACCACATCTATATGACAGCAAACTTAATTGGTAAATGTGGTTCCTGTTCTGACTGCTCTCCCAACTGGCTTGTACCCCTATCTCTCTCCCTCTCCTTGGGCCTCCCTATTTCCTGAGACACAATGTTGAAATTAGGAAAATTAATAACCCTACAATGGCATCTAAATGTTCAAGTGAAAGGAGAAGTAAATAGATGCAGCAAACTTCGTTGTTGTCTCACTTCAAGAAATTCCTCCCCTCAACCTTCAGCAACCACCTCTTTGATCAGGCAGCAGCCATCAATATCAAGGCAAGACCCTCCACCAGCAAAAAGATTACAGCTCACTGAAGGCTCAGATAATGGTTAGCATTTTTTAGCAATAAAATATTTTTAGTTAAGCTATGTACATTTTTTAGACACTTAATAGACTACAGTATGGTATAAATATAACTTTCAGATGCACTGGGAAATAAAAAAAAATGTGTGATTCACTATATTGTAATATTAGCTTTATTGCAGTGGTCTGGAACCAAATCCACAATATCTTTGAGGTATACCTGTACTTCTTTTGAATTCCTGCATAGTATCTACTGCAGTGTCAGGCAAAGAGTAGGTTCTTTCTTATTTGATAGATTGATCAAAAGTGGCCCATTGATATTCAGGATTTAGGCTTCAAAACTCAACTCAAGCTCTATCTTCTACACGAATCCTTTCCTGATTCCCTTAATCACCATTTTCTCTCCCAAACTAAGTGCTATTCATTGTGGGGACATGGGAGCATGGGGGTGGAATGGGGTAAGGATTGCAAGAAGGAAAGTTTATGATATACCAGATAGATAGATAGATAGAGAGATAGATAGATAGATAGAGAGATAGATAGAGAGATAGAATATTTATTAAGTGTTTATTATGTGTAGGCACTAAGCTAAGCACTGGAACTATAAATACAAGGGGAAAATTTTTTTTCTACCCACAAGGAGCTTACATTCTAATGAAAGGAAAATAACCATAAGAAAAAGCTAGAAAACAGGGAATAGGAGTGGCATGGAGAAGGGGTACAGTCAAGGGGCAGATGGTGAACTCTTCATGAAATAATAGTCCAAGGCAAGTACTCACCAGTCATTCTAAAGGCTGCAGTGGTAGGGGCAGGTTCAAAGTGAAAAGGCTATTTGTTGGGAAGGAGTTTGAAGTGACTAGAGAGTTAGAAGATGCGAGTATAGCGATGTGTATGTATGTAGGTAGGTATGTATGTGCACACAAATGCAATATATATATATATATATATGCACATGTACATACATATAAATGTATACATATTACTATGTTCTAAATGCTGGGTATTAAAAGAGAAAAATGAAGTAGCCATTGTTATATGTGTATATATGTATGTGTATATATACATATATGTATATATGCTTAATGTGTATATGAATGTATCTTTGTATATGTTAGCACATATATACATATGAATGTATTATGAATGTGTTGTATAAATTACCAGAATACAAATTACAAGGATAAAAAAAGAAAATTGAAACTGATCCTACTCTCAAGGAGTCTTCATTGGAGGAAAATATACATATACTTGTTTGTATATGTATATGTGTGTGGACACACATATGCATGGATATGTATACATATGTGTATATGAACATACATGCATATTACATGTGTGAATCTTTTACATACAGAGAGTTTTTCTATTGGTGTATATAGGCATATTTGTGTGTATGCACATGTATATGTGTACATACACATGCATACATACATACATATACCTACGTTGCATATTGTCTCTTCCATTGGAATGTAAACTCCTTGAGGGCAAGGACTGTTTTACTTTTCGCTTTGCATTCCTAACACTTAACATTTAGTAAGCTCTTATTTCAAAAAAGTGTTGATTCGTTATGAAATCTCTTGTGGAGCTGGCAAAATCAATAGTGTCTAGACCGTGCCATGCATGGGAACTTTGCCATTTGTTACCAAGGCCATTTTGGGGCCTCCCCATGGGTTGAGGTGGTTGTTACATAAAGAAGGCCGTGTTGACACTTTGGCAAGCATTTGCCAAAACAGCATCCAGACATTCAGAGCAGAACTCTCTTTGGACCTTAATCTGCAAAGAAAACACAAGTGAGGAAGATATTAACATGACTGACCCTGAGGCCTCCGGCTTCTTCCACATTAACTTTCTTCACAGTGCATGAAAAAATAAATATAATTAAACCCTCTTTCCAGAGAGTGGTATTGGAGCTCTTGTCCAACAATAAAGGACAAGAAGAGGTTTTTTTTTTAAGTTACTTCTCTCTTCTTTGGACTTGAAGGGGAAAAATCTTACAAAAATGTCTAGGTTTCCAAAGCTTTTTGTCGTTATTTTAATCCAAAGTCTCTTTGGATCACCTAGTGCCAAGTCATCACACTATTACATCAGCAAAGAAAGGGAGGTAATTCGTTTTTAAATAGCAGTGGTACCTCCAACAAAGTCCTCTTCTTCACTATGTACTGACCTATGGTCAGTGGAGAGCAAGCCCTGCCAGATCTCAGTAAGTTAGAAGAACTTCCAGTTTAAGACCAGAGACAGATCCATTTCTGTTACTGGAGGAATAACCTCATTAAGTTCTGAGAGGTTTATCACCAGAATATTGACCAGACATGATTTGGGGGTGGGGAAGGGAAGCATTCAAAATGATTAAATGTCTTCTGGTTAATGTCAGTGAAGGAAGGACTCATACTTATGAAATCATAGATCTATGTAGAAGTGGTCACTTAAATCCACTGGGAGAAATTAGAAAGGGTCAGAGTTTGTTTTACTGTCATACACTCCCTTCCCCTAGGTCCTACCTCCTTCTAGCCCAGCCTGCACTATCATCATCTAGTTGCTGTGGAGAAGGGGCCAGCCATTCCCCCACCAACTACCAAACAACCACCACCCTTAGGACAAGTAAGAAAGCCTAGCTGAAGCAGCAAAGAACCCTGAAGGAGAGACAGGAAGCAATACATGCCAGGCAAATGAATCCATCACCAACACCTTGACCACCATTTCCCTTCAGACCCTGAGGAATCCAAGGGCCTTTGTTTCCAGCCAGGTATTCCTCAAAATCATCCTGGGAACCAGCCCCTGGGGAGATGTAGCCTGGCATCTGCTCCTACAGGTGGTGCAATCATAGCTTTTGAAGACCCCAAAAAGAAATATCTTGTCACTAGTATCCTTGGTATTACCAACTGATTCAACATCAGAAACAATATTACTTTATCAGTGGAAATGATATTAAAGATGGGACATTACCATTTGCTTTGCCCTAAGGGCCATTGGAGCTTTCCATCTGATTTGGGGCTGAAACCTTCTGTATGTGTTAACTTCCATTAGAATATGAACTCCTCCAGAGCAGGGACTATACTACTTTTCTATTTGTATTCTCAGTCCTTGCACACAGTGCTTGCACATAGTAGGTGCTTGATAAGTGATTCATTCATTCATTCTGCTCCTTGTCCTTTCTGCTGAAAATTTGAGCAACCTCTAGTTTTGAGCCTACCTACCTTTGACATTTCCCAAAGTGCACAGACCTCAGTGTTATGGAAATAACACCAGCTCTGGAGTTAACCCTGGCTTTGAATATAGTCATCCATTCAACAAGCATTTATTAAGTACTTACTTAAGGCAGTATGTTATGCATTGGACTGACTACCTGAGTGGCCTTACTAGTCATCATTCTCTCTGTGCCTCTATTCTTATATACTCAGGGTATGGGATTAGATGTTTTCTAAATTGCCTTCCACCTCATAACTCTAGGATCTTAGGGGTTGTAAGACATCATAATGTATTTAGAAATGATACTGCCATGTACCATGTACATGCATACACCATGTTGCTGGTCAAATAGGTTGTTACTGTGGAGCTGATGTCTTTTGTCCTGACTAGAGAAGAAATGAAGAGGTGTGACCATTAGGAGGGATTGCATATCTGGTGAAGAGGTTCCCTGATGCTGGGAGTTCATCCAATTATCTAGAACTTGGATCCACTGAAATAATTTCATGGTGTGGCATAGATGTTTTCATGTCTAAACTGGTCTCCCATTAGTTCATCAAGATTCTATGCCCAGGGACAGAACTGCAGGTTCTGTCACTGGGGAGGCATCGTGATGCAGTGGAAAGAGGGCTTAACACAAATTCCTAGGAATTGAGGTCTAATGCCAGGTCTCCCACTTACTACTTATGTAGCCTTAAGCAAATTGCTTAATGTCGCTGGGCCTTGGTTTCCTCAACTGTAAGATGATGAAAGGGTTGGACTAGATGGACATCATGTCTCCTCCAGAACAAAATGCATGATGCTATAAGCCTGGCTGTTGGATTATTAGGAACACTTAAGTACTGCTAAATAATTTACATGTCTGCCCAGGTACAGGTGGTCCTGTGATTACTTTCCTCTTAAAAGTTAATAGTCAATAAATATTTATTAAGTAGTGCCTACTGTGTGCCAAGCAATGTGCTAAATGCTGAGGATACGAAGAAGAAAAAGAAAGATAATCCCTGCCCTCAAGGGGTTTAGCATCTAATGGGGGAAGATGATACACAAAAGGAAGCTAAAGTGGGGAAGGTACCCCCATGTGGAAGTCAAAACCAAGCAGAGTCTCAAATGGAAAATGAAGAAGAGTTACCTGGAAAGTTCTGAATTGTTGAGTCATTTCGGTCATGTCTGACCCTTGATGACCCCATTGGGGGTTTTCTTGGCAAAGATACTGGAGTGATTTGCCATTTCCTGCTCCAGCTCATTTTACAGATGAGGAAACTGAGACAGAGATTAAGTGACTTCCCCAGTGTCACACAGCTAGTGTCCAAAGCTAAATTTGAACTCATGAAGATAAGTCTTCCTGATTCCAAGCCGAGTGGTACCCTATCCATAAAGATTCAGATAGGTGGCTCAGTAGATAGAGTGCTACACCTATAATCAGGAAGATCTGAATGCAAATTTGACCTCAGGCATTTACTAGCTATGTGACCTGGGCGAGTCACTTAATCTCTGTTTGCCTTAGTTTCCTCATCTTTAAATGGAGTTGATATTAATAGTACCTACCTCCCAGGGTGGTTGCGACAATCGAATGAGGTAATAGTTGTAAAGAGCTCAGCATAGGACCTGGCACTTAGTAAGCACTATATAAATGTTACTTGTTATTAGTAAAGGAAGGCTTTCAGGGCAGCTAAGTGGCACCATGAATAGAGCACTGGCCCTGGAGTCAGGAGGACCTGAGTTCAAATCTGGCCTCAAACACTTGCCACTTGACACACTTACTAGCTGTGTGACCTTGGGCAAGTCACTTAAACCCAATTGCCCTACCTTCCCCCTTCAAAAAAAATAAAGGAAGACTTTGGGAGGCATTTATTACCTCCTACCCCAGCCCTCCAATCACAAGGGAGGAGCAACTGTGGGTGCTGAACAGATGTGGAGAATCAAAGGTGAGTCAATTTGCATGATGAGATTTCAGGTGATGAATTTATCATCACCTGATCACGGGAGGTATGATGTTACTAGCTTTAAACCAAACCAGGACCACTGATGGAAAATCTACATCCATCATTCACTACCTTGATTTTTCCCTATAAAGAGATATCAAGTGATCTTGATAGTCTCTGGGGAAATTTTTCCATAGCTGCCCAGCCTTTTGTCTCTTCTATTTACCAAAAGCATCTGATTGTGGCAGCAAATGAACCTGTTTAAAAGCTAATGGCATTTTAGGATTTTCAAAAGATTCATTTCTTTGGAGTAGCTCAGATTTTACTTCAAGTTACAACAACTTGGTGAGCTCAGCTAAAGTAAATGCATCATTTGTTGTTTTCTCACAGACATGCTCACAAACAGGACAGAACAATGCACCCAGTAGATTCATTAGCATTGTGCAGCTTTTGGAGTTAGAAGACACGAGTTCGAATCCTGAACATATTAACCGAGTTCCCTGGGGCAGTCACTGCCCCTTTGGGGAACCTCAGTTTCTCCATCTATAAAATGAGGGGGTTTGACTTCTTCCTTCCAGCTCCGAATCTGTGACCTTTTTATTATTAATTTATGCAATCCATCTTATTATGTTTTAGGTAAATGAATACCATAAGTTTCTGAAAACAATAAGAAGTTTAGATACGGATATGAAACTTTGACGCTGGTGTCTTGAATGCATTCTGCATTTTTGCCATATATAAAATTTATTGTGCCAGACACATTTTGAAACCATGTATAAAAATACTACATGGTGCAGTGAGATTAATATTTTTAAAGAGTTATTTTTATAGAAACTTGGCACCAGAAAATAAGATTTCATTTCATTATTTTGACATGTAAAAGTTTATTGGGGTCACAACATATACTTTTTGGAAAAAAAATCATTAGCACATGGTGAAACACACAGTTTATTGGCAAAGGCACAGTAGCCTTTGCAAAGGCACAGTAGCCTTTTTTCAGTGTAAACTTTTCACAACTCATCCAAAATATATTTGAGACCACTCCTAAATACAACATAGCTAATGAAGGGATAGGCATGAATAAGGTTCTTCATTCCAGGCTTTGCATTTCAACTTTTCAAATCACTTCTATAATTGTTTAGCTGTAAAGAAACCAGTTCAAAGGAGAGATGGGTATGGAGGAAAAAAGGAGGGGAAAGAAGAAAAAGAGGAAAGGAGGGAGAGAGAAAAGGAAGAAGGTGTTGGGAAAGAGGGAGGATAAATCTGTACCTGCTTTGTAATTGTCACTTTTGCTTTCAACATTCTTGTTCTATCTCTTTTCTTCCCAAATACCTGGCTCTTTGCTACTTCATTAAGTTGCTATCAGACTGAGCTTTAGAAGAAGATATAAGATTACTTTGATCCCTCAATATTAACTTTGTATTAAAGGTGTTGATGTTTTCCCAACACTAAAGCTGGGTAAGTCCTCCAATAACTGCCATACAGTTGATTTTGGCCAAAGTCTCTTTAAAGTCAGATTTACAGCATACCTCTCCGGCCTGGTGTTAACTCACTGCAAACCTCAATGGAATGAATTCAACCTCTTGTGTAGGAACACAAACCTGGGAAAATATTTGCATTTGGACATTTTTTAAAAATTGCATTCATAGCTCACTTCTCTGAGGATGGCCAGAACCTTGGTCAACACAAACATGAGTGATTATAGAAACGATTGACATGATCATTCTTCTGTTTTGGTGCTTTGATCATTCAATTCCACAAGCGTTCCTCCGGTACCTACTATGTGTGAGCCATTCTACTAGGTGCTGGTGATAGAGAAAATGAGAAATAGTGCTTGCTGTTCTGTCTTAAACCATTGTCCATTTCATCTTGGTGAAGACTCTCTCCACCATCTCAAATTAGTCTCTCCACACTTTCTTGTGACTTGTGTGAACATTTTCACATTTCTTATCAATCCTTCACAAGGAATCTGCCTTCTGTTATAGAGAAGAGAGACCTGAAGCACACAGTTTTAAAGTTTTAGTAGCTGTTTTCATTAAAACACAATGAATTAACACACAATGAATTGCAAAATCCAACAATTTGAATCCAGAAGTCGGCTTTGTAGTTAATCTAGAAAAAATCGGTTCTTGTCTTTCTCTACTTCCACTCACATTTTAGTTGTATGTTCATCATTAGATAAGTATCGATTGTGTGCTTGTTGCTGCTGTTTGTCCTTCATTCTCTAAGAGGACCATGACATCAGGCAGGTGATGCCATGACTTACAAGTGAATTGGATTTAAGTGAGGGGGTGCTATGCAAAGTTACCAGCCTCACTTTCTCCTCCAGAGCCATCTGGGTCCAGTGGCCAGATATAGATCAGAATGACTGGAGATGGCCCAGGATGCAGTGGGAGACTTTGGCCTTTTAAGCTAAGGTCTTTAACAGGTTTCAGTTTGACTGAAGCAATGCCCATTCAGTGATTAAAGCTAGGTATGAAATGCCCTCTTTTTCCTAGTTAAAAAAAGTCAGTCTGGGAGGGGAAGACCCTCAGGGGTTCTGGCTAAAACAGAAACAGTTGTTATTTACGTTCACTCTAAACCCAGGATCCAATGACCAAGTGGGGCTTGGCCTGGGACCTATTGCTGGCCAATCAATGAGAGCCAGAGTGATTTGGGTTTAAGGCATAGTCCTTAAGGGAAAAAAAATTTAGCCTGTAAACCCCAACATATCTTGCGAGGTTTCAGTGATTAAAATTCACATTCCTTTGGACAGAGCACCAGCAGGTAAGGGTATAATAGTCTACGTGGATCTGGCAATTGTGTGTTTAAAATTACCCACAAAACACTATCCTAAGCACTCTAGGAATGGTAAAGATGAATGAGACAAGGTTCCTGCTCTCAGTGAGTTTACTCTCTAGGTTTCTCAGGAAAGCAAGGCAGAGTCTAAAGAGCATTGGGATTCAGAGCCAGAGGACTTGAGTTTGAATCTCACACTTTTTAACCTAACTGGACCAAAGGCCCAACAGCAAGGTAGCTCAGTGGATAAAGCTCTAGACCTGGAGTCAGAAAGACTTGAGTTCAAATGTGACCTCAGACATTTACTAGCTGTTTAACTCTGGACAAGTCACTTAATCTCCATCTGTCTCAGTTTCCTCGCCTGTAAAACGGGGATAACAACAGCACCTACCTTCCAGAGTTGTTGTGAGGATCAAATGAAATAACGTTGGTAAAGTTATGTTCAAACTTTAAAGTGCTATATAAATACTAGTTATTCTTATTATTAAAGCTTCACTGGCTCTTTGGTGAAGGTATCAACGCTGCAGCCGTGCGGAGTCAGTAGTCCCTGCCTCTCCTCCTCCTGACTCAACGCTGTTCGCTCTCACCGAGGAATAAGTCGGTCAGGAAGCCGCTCCATTGTCACGGCATTCAAAGACACCGGCAAGACCCTTGTGGAGCCCGAAGTGGCCATTCACCGGATCCGAATCACCCTCACCAGCTGCAATGTGAAATCACTCGAGAAAGTGTGTGCTGACCTAATGAGAGGAGCCCAAGAAAAGAACTTGAAAGGGAAGGGACCTGTTCGAATGCCCACTAAGACACCTCGGCTCACAACTAGAAAAACTCCTTGCGGTGAAGGTTCAGACTTGGGATCGGTTCCAGATGAGAATCTACAAACACCTTATTGATTTGCACAGTCCTTCTGAAATTGTTAAACAGATCACTTCTATCAGCATTGAACCAGGTGTAGAAGTTGAAGTCACCATTGTAGATGCCTAACCAATCATCTCTTCTAATAAATTGATTGCAACTATTAAAAAAAAGCTTCATTGTCTGCAAAACGAGGACCTTGGAACAGAAGTCACACTCCCTCAGGTCAGAATTGTTCTGGCTCTGCATCAGTGATGAACCTATGTATAAACCTAAGTATTTAAGCAGAACTAAGTTGTGTGACCTTGGGCAAGTCTCTTGACCCTGTATGCCCCAGTTTCCTCACCTGTAAAATGAGCTGGAGAAGGAAATGGTAAACTCCTTCAGTAACTTTGCCAAGAGAACCCCAAATGGGGTCACAAAGAGTCAGACACGACTGAAACAACTCAGCAATAACAACAACAAAAAATAATCTGTGGGGAGCTAGACGGCGTGATGGATAGAGCACCGAGCTCGGAATTAGAAAGACTCATCTTCCTGAGTTCAAATCCAGCCTCAGACGCTTACTAGCTATGTTGACCCCAGGCAAGTCACTTAACCCTGTTTGCCTCAGTTTCCTCATCTGTAAAATGAGCTGGAGAAGGCAATGGCAAACCACTCCAGTGTCTTTGCCAAGAGAACCCCAAATAGGGTCATAAAGAGTCAGACACAACGGCACAACAAAATCATTTGTATGTCAGGGTCTTTGAGATCAAAGACATAAAAGTGCTTTAGAAGTAAAAACAATGTATAAATTCTAAATACATTTATTTTAATCATGTTAAGATATAATAGTCATTAGAGAGGCAAGAAGACCTAAGTTCAAATCCTACCTCAGATACATAATAACTGTGTAACCATGGGCAAGTCATTTAACTTTGTGCCTCAGTTTTCTCATTTGTAAAACGAGAGAGTTGGACTCAGTCACCTCTAAGGACCCTATCAGATCTAAACCGTGATCCTTTGATCCTCACAGGTCCAGACTCTATCCCTAATATTCTGATGAGATTTATGCTTCCTGGAAATTTGTCTTTTTTTTTGACACTTTTACCTCTGAATTACAAGATGGGAAAAATTGCTCAAATATAGTTTAAAACCTGTTTTGTTAAACCCATTTATCTCTCAGTTCTAAATTTCATTCAAAGATCATTTGTCCATCCCTCTACTTCACAGTTGAACTGGGATTTTTTTTACCCCAGAGTGATTTCTTCACAATATCTCTTTGGCGCCAGGGGTTGGAGAGTGTGTGTGCACATGTTTGAGGTAGGTCAGGAGGGTGGTAGAAATGTTTTTTTCATCCCCCCCTTCTTTCCCTTTTGTTCACCTTCTGTGGCACAAGGTCTGATTAGCTCATCAGTTTTCGTATGCCAAAGAAGTTTGGAGTTTACATTACCTAAAAGACTACCGGTAGTATTCACACTAAGACAAAGCATGGAGAGGTAGAGAGGGCTGAACCTGAGATGTGGGTCCTAATCTCAGGTAAACATTCCCATTTGGTGACCCTGGAAAGGAAAAGTCAGAGTCTCTCTTGGAAATGACACATCGTGACCTTCAGTCTGCTGTAGCACATTAAGTCTGATAGATGATGGGAGCTGATGACTAAACCAAGCATGGAAAGGAACCCAAACCTTCTAGCCAGCAGTCTCAGCGGTCAGCCTTGTGCAGCCGCAACCACATTGCCCAGTGGTCTGGCTTCTTTGGAAGTGAGGGATGCCTGGCTCAGAATAAACACAGCGGCGCACACCATTAAAACGCTCACTTCATCTTCCTTTTCTGCTCATGCGGTTCAGTGCTTCTGTCATGGGCAGAAACCAAGCAGAGACTTTCCCACACTACCTCACAAAGACTGTATTATTTGGCTTTTCTGAAGAAGGTATCCCCTGACTTGAATAAAAGCCAGATCCAGGCCCATCAATTTACTTGCAGTAGCATTGGAAAGTCCTTACAAACTGCAACAGTAATTCCCATGGCCCTTGGCTGTGTGATCGTGGGTAGGTCACTTAACTTCTGCGTGCCTCAGTTTCTTCAACTGAAAAATTAGGATAAAAATAATACCACCTACTTCCCAGGGTTGTTGTGAGGATCAAATGAGATAATAATTAGAAAGTGCTTAGCATAGCACCTGTTGAGCACATAGTAGGTGCTTAACAAATGCTTTTTCTCTTCTCTCTCACCTTCCCCAAAAAGAAGAGTTTAGATTCCCCTCACCTGAAAGACTAAGAATTCTTTTTTTTTTAAATGCAATTTATTTATTTAACATATTTGGTTTTCAGCATTGATTTTCACAACATTTTGAATTACAAATTTTCTCCCCATTTCTATCCTCCCCCCCACTCCAAGATGGCTTATATTCTGGTTGCCCTGTTCCCCAGTCAGCCCTCCCATCTATCACCCCCCTCCCCTCTCATCCCCTTTTCCCTTCCTTTCTTGTAGGGCAAGATAAATTTCTACGCCCCATTGCCTCTGTATCTTATTTTTAGTTGCATACAAAAACTTTTTTTGTTTTTGAACATCTGATTTTAAAACTTTGAGTTCCAAATTCTCTTCCCTCTTCCCTTCCCACCCACCCTCCCTAAGAAGTTGAGCAATTCAACCTAGGCCACACATGTATTATTATGTATAACCCTTCCACAATACTCATGTTGTGAAAGGCTAACTACATTTTGCTCCTTCCCAACCCATCCCGCTTTATTGAATTTTCTCCTTTGACCCTGTCCCCTTTCCAAAGTGTTTGTTTTGATTACCTCCACCCCCATCTGCCCTCCCCTCCATCATCCCCCCACCTTTTATTTTTTTTTTTATCTTCCTCCCTCTTCTTTCCTGTGGGGTAAGATACCCAACTGAGTATGTATGGTATTCCCCCTCAGGCCAAATCTGATGAGAGCAAGGTTCACTCATTCCCCCCTCACCTGCCCTCTCCCCTCCTCCCATAGAACTGCTTCCTCTTGCCACCTTTATGCGAGATAATCCACCCCATTCTATCTCTCCCTATCTCCCTCTCTCAGTATGTTACTCTCTCATCCCTTAATTTCATTTTATTTCTTTTAGATATCTTCCCTTCATCTTCAACTCACCCTGTGTCTGCTCTCTCTCTTTTACATATATATATATAAACACATATATATATATACACATACATACACATACATACATATACACATAGATACATACATACATACACATTCACTTATATGTATATATATATACATAAACATATATATATATATATACATATATATATATATACATATATATATATATATATATATATATATATATATATATATATATATATATATATATATATATATATATATATATATATATATATACATATGCATATTCCCTTCAACTACCCTAATACTGAGGTCTCATGAATCATACTCATCATCTTTCCATGTAGGAATGTAAACAAAACAGTTCAACTTTAGTAAGTCCCTTGCAATTTCCGTTTCTTGATTACCTTTTCATGCTTCTCTTGATTCTTGTGTTTGAAAGTCAAATTTTCTATTCAATTCTGGTCTTTTCACTGAGAAAGCTTGAAAGTCCTCTATTTTATTGAAACTCCATATTTTGCTTTGGAAGATGATACTCAGTTTTGCTGGGTAGGTGATTCTAGGTTTTAATCCTAGCTCCATTGACCTCCAGAATATCGCATTCCAAGCCCTTCGATCTCTTAATGTAGAAGCTGCCAGATCTTGGGTTATTCTGATTGGGTTTCCACAATACTCAAATTGTTTCTTTCTGGCTGCTTGCAATATTTTCTCCTTGATCTGGGAGCTCTGGAATGTGGCAACAATATTCCTAGGAGATTTCTTTTTGGGATCTATTTGAGGAGGCGATCGATGGATTCTTTCAATTTCTATTTTGCCCTGTGGCTCTAGAATATCAGGGCAGTTCTCCTTGATAATTTCCTGAAAGATGGTATCTAGGCTCTTTTTTTGATCATGGCTTTCAGGTAGTCCAATAATTTTTAAATTATCTCTCCTGGATCTATTTTCCAGGTCAGTGGTTTTTCCAAGGAGATATTTCACATTGTCTTCCATTTTTTCATTCCTCTGGTTCTGTTTTATAATATCCTGGTTTCTCATAAAGTCACTAGCTTCCACTTGCTCCAATCTAATTTTTAAAGTAGTATTTTCTTCAGTGGTCTTTTGGACCTCCTTTTCCATTTGGCTAATTCTGCCTTTCAAGGCATTCTTCTCCTCATTGGCTTTTTGGAGCTCTTTTGCCATTTGAGTTAGTCTGTTTTTTAAGGTGTTGTTTTCTTCAGTGTATTTTTCAGCATTTTTTTGGGTCTCCTTTAGCAAGTCACTGACCTGTTTTTCATGGTTTTCTCGCATCCTTCTCATTTCTCTTCCCAATTTCTCCTCTACTTCTCTAACTTGCTTTTCCAAATCCTTTTTGAGTTCTTCTATGGCCTGGGGCCAGTTCATGTTTTTCTTGGAGGCTTTGGTTGTAGGCTCTATGACTTTGTTGTCTTCTTTAGGCTGTATGTTTTGGTCTTCTTTGTCACCAAAGAAAGAATCCAAAGTCTGAGACTGAATCTGGGCGCGTTTTCGCTGCCTGGCCATATTCCCAACCAACTAACTTGACCCTTGAGTTTTTCAGTGGGGTATGACTGCTTGTAGACTAACGAGTTCTATGTTCTACGTTTGGGGGGGAGGTGCCAGCTCTGTCTGAGCCGCACTCCTCCTTCCCCAAGAACCCCCAGTCCAGGCTGGACTTAGATCTTCAGCAGGCTGTTGCACTCCTGCTCTGATCCGCCACTTAATTCCTCCCACCAGGTGGGCCTGGAGCCGGAAGCAGCAGCAGCCGTAGCTGCCCCACCTCCGCTGCCCCCGGGGCTGGAAGCCGAACCGCGAACTCCTTCCACTCCCGCAGCTTTTCCCACTAACCTTCTCCGCAGTCTTTGGTGTTTGTGGGTCGAGGGGTCTGGTAACTGCCGCAGCTCACATATTTAGGGCGCTAGGGCCCCCTCCGCCCGGCTTCTGGTCTGGATCGTCCACGCCGCTCAGACTGCGCTCTGCTCCACTCCGTTCCCAGCTCCCAGCTCCGTGTGGAATAGACCTCACCCAGAGACGATCCAGGCTGTCCTGGGCTGGAGCCCTGCTTCCCTCTGCTGTTCTGTGGGTTCTGCCGTTCTAGAATTGGTTCAGAGCCATTTTTTATAGGTTTTTGGAGGGACTCAGGTACGGAGCTCACTCTAGTCCCTGCTTACCAGCCGCCATCTTGGCTCCGCCCCCAAGACTAAGAATTCTAAGGTTTTAGAACCAGGTTTTACCATTTGGAGATCATCCAATCTAATCCTCAGACCTTCCTGCTCATTGATAAATAAGGAAACTCTTGGTCATCTCAAAGCTCAAATCTTTCAGAGCTGAATTACACATAACCAGAAGTAGATCCCAAAGCCCATGTTGGAGTGAACCAGGAAGAGTAACTCTGAGCATACTTCAAATAGGATTATGAAGAATCACACATGACTGAAAACAACTGAACAACCACAACTGAGGCAAGAGAAATTAAATGACTTGTCCAAGGTCACCCAGATAGTAAATACCAGGAGCAGGATTTGAATCTTAGTCCTTTGATTCCAGAGTCACAACCTTTCCCATTCCACCAAACCCACAACAACCCTGTGAGGTAGATACAATTATTTTCCTTATTTTACAATGAGGAAACAGGTTGAAAGAAGGAGGAATGGATTGCCCAATGTTACAAAGTTAATAAATATCTGAGGCCAAATTCAAACTCAGATCTGCCTCCTTTAATTATGACTCTCTCCACAACACTATGCTACCTCATCTGAGAAGGAATGATGAGAACAGTATTTGGAAAACAATTGGTGACTCTCAGCATTTAAAGGAGTTGTGCACATAGAAAGTAAAGAGCTGAGTCATTATCTAACATACCTACCTTCCCCTAAACTATGCTAATAAACAAATTAGTGCTTTTTAAGTTACCATTTGAACATGGCTTCAATTCTTCACATGCCTTGTACGTGTAGACCCAGCCTAGATACCTTAGTTCATAAGGTAGTGGCCATATGACTTTGGCCGAGTTCAAACTGTCACCATTTCTCACAAGATGGAAAAGGAACTTAGTTCATAAGGTAGTGGCCATATGACTTTGGCCGGGTTCAAACCATCACCATTTCTCATAAGATGGAAAAGGAATTGTCCAGTAGAAATTCTGCCTGATGGTTTGGAATCTTGGGAGTTTGCCTAGCCCTAGCCTGTCCTCTGCAGGTAATCTCTACTTAGGTCTATGCTGCTTCTGATTCTAGTTATGTTTTACTCCTGGAGTTTTCACAAAGTAAGGCTTGTAAGAAAATTTATCAGATACTGCTCATTTGGAGAAATTATTAGTGAATCTGTTGCTTTTCAAACCACTCTTTTAAATTGTCTCCGAATTTAATCACATAAGATTTCTTAAATGAAAATTTGGCCAGAAAAGTTAGCATAAGCAAATGATTATGGTCCTCAGTGAAACAATCTGGCAAACTTGGCTCAGCTTCTACCCTGTGAGTGTTCACAAAATAAGAAAACCATTCTACATGGTTCTATGTAACACTTTCCCTGACATTCTCATATGAAATAAAAACTGGAAAATACATAAATATCTCAGGAAATTTCTGTGTTTTTTGTTTTGTTTTCAGTGGAACAGAATTGTGTACTGTAGAAATACTCTGCCTGTCAAATTTGACCCCCCCCAATGCTCTCTTCCCATATAAGAAAGAAAAATAAATCTTTTCATTATGTGTTGTATTGTGTTATGTCACATAACACAACAAATTTTATTACAACCACATCATAACATATCACATTGCTATATCACATCATTTTATATTACATTATATCATGGCATATCACACCATATATTATATATTTCACATCATGTCATATCACGTCACATCATACTACATCATATCACATCATTATCGTGCCATATTATATCACATCTTCTTATAATTTACTCGTTAAATAATTTTTTTCTTCATTTTACACTCTGCTATATAATTTTCTCTCCAAATGGGCTTGCTACATATGAAACAGATAAACCAGAAAACAAATAGGTTGCCTGCGTGGTCTTGTTTAAATTATCCAAACAACTCATCCATACACTTATGTGATTCTTATCTTATGTTCTAGCCCCAGGAACAATGGCATCTATAACTGACATTAGGTTATCAGCATATCAGATATTTGATCCATAAACTCATCCACCCAGCATCCTTTTCAAAATTTCTACCTCTACCATCTCTGTAGTTGACTTGACTCCCTACTTGGCTCCCTCCTTGACTACCCGGGTCTCTTAATTCTAGTCATAGGCTTACTTGATTTAGAGCTGTATGTGTCCTTCAAGACCATCTGATCTGAACCATTCTCGAAGAGATGAGGGAACTGAGGCCCAGAGAAATAAATCAACTTTTTCAAGGTCATAGAGGCAGTAATGAAGCTAGGATCTGAACTATTATTTAAACTTTGTTCTTCTGATCCCAAATCTAATAGGTTTTCCAGTATGCTACACTGTTGGTTAGTCTAATTTGGGGTTTTAAAGGTTTATGAAACATAAGTATTGTCAGTCAATGTTTATCTTGCTGCCTTTTTTGTCTTCTTTTGAAACCTACAGAGTATGTGTCTATCTGAAATATATATAGGTATATAACTGATATATATATATATTATATATATGTATATATGTGTATGTGTGTGTATATACATATATATGTATATGTGTGTGTATATATATATATGGGTATATACATACATACATATATATATATATGGGTATATACATACATACATACATATATATATATATATATATATATATATATATATATATATATATGTATATGTATATATATATATATACACAAAATTTCAGTGGAATTGGACATACACCCAAAATGACTACAACTTTATAGCCCTAAACCATGGGGCATTCTCTGACTTGAAATAAGGATCCCAGACAGACAGAAGGCTATCACTGTGTCAGTCCTTTAGTCATAATTAACAAGTCCAACTGCAGATAATCCTTGGATTTCAGAGAACAATGTCACTTTCTCCAAATGGTTTGCTAAACCTTTTCACAAAATGAGTCCGGTTTTTTTGTTGTTGTTGTTGTTGTTGTCTTGCCTCTGACAAATGTGCAGCATGGTTTTGGCTTCTCTATCCTGTATGGAATTTAAGGTCCTTGACAACTCTAAAATCCTGTGCTCCTATTCCATTCTATTAAGTCAAGTAATAAACATTTACTAAGTGCATACTGTGTGCCAGGTACTGTGCTAAGCACATTCATTTCAATGCAATGAAATGCGATGCAATAAGTATTCTTTGAGGGTCCACTAAATGCAAAGTCATTTTGAATTTTTCATAAGAGTTGCATAGGATGGATAGACATGAATAGATTGTGATTTGCAACCCTGGACAGAGTACCCACATGGGTCATGGAGTACCTGCAAAGAACTGACTCTATACCATTTCTTCCCTGTCCCCTGTGTAAATCCATGCTCAATTTCTGTTTTACAACATTCAGTGACGAATCTTTTAGATAATGTCTTATTTTTTTTGGTCTGGTGTGAGCTTCGTTTCAAACAGGGGTTCTATGAGAGATAATTAGCATCTTAAGTAAGGAAGAATAAACATGATGTCAGTATTTCCTGTTGGGGACAGCAGGGAAGGACAGATCAGATTTGTTGTATGGGTGGGTTGTGTCATTTTCCCACGATGAGTGCCATTGGGCTATATTCATCCCTGCTCTCCTCTGGGCTTTGCTCAAACAGCTCTAAAGGCTTTGCTGTGCAACTAATAACAGAAGGGCAGAATGATTGATCCTGAGAGCCTGGGATTTTAGCATCTTCCAAGAGCTCTTGGGACAGGTTTTGAAGGGTGCAAGAGATAAGCTGTTATGAATATAAGGCAGTCAGCTAGAGCAAATACATTAACATCTGATCACAAAGGCTCTTGGAGCCAGAGACAGAATGATGATGTGCCAGGGAAGTTGCCTCAAAGACAGGGGCAAAGCCTTCACTGAGCAGGAAATGATCCAGGAGCACATGGGTAGATCCAATTCAGATTGATGGCATTGCTTTGCACACAGTAGGTACTTGATTTTTTTTTATCTGTGTGTTCCTCAGGACCTGCTATTTCACCCAGTGTGAAGAATCTCTCCACTACTGCAGATCAGCAATTCTTTTGTAATTTATAGATTTAAAGATTTGCCTGGAGGCAATGAGAGGTTAAATGACACAATAACAGCTAGCATTTAGCTAGTACTTGAAGATTGGCAGAGCATTTAATAAATACTATCTCATTTAGTCCTCACACATGGAACTGCTATTATTATCCCAATTTTACAGATGAAGAAACTGAAGTTGAAAGAGATTAAGCAACTTGCCCATGGCCACACAGCTAGTAAACGGTGGAAGCAGAGCTTGAACTTAGGTCCATCTTAATGCCAGGTCTAATACTCTATCTACTGCACTGAGCAGCCTACCGCCAATAATAGCATGATAATGTGATGCTGCGTATCAGGGGCAGGTCTTCAACCTTTCTGAATCTTCTTAGTTCCAAGACTGGCCCTCTATCTACCTAGCAGTGCTGTCTTTGGTGTAGGACTCCTTCTTCCCCACTAAGGTTGCTTCCAGCTCTAATCCTCTAATCCTGCTTTATAGATGAGGACCAAAGAGGTTGTCTAACTCCTTCATGGTCACACATTTAGTAACCTTACAGGCTAACAAATTCAAGCCCCCTCAATTTCTAGGCGAGGAAAGTGACACAGAGAGAGGCGAAGTGACTTGCCCAGAATCATACTGATGAAACAGAATTTGAACTGAGGTCCTCCTGACTCAAAGCCCAGAACTCTATTCATTCCACCATTTAGCTTTGGGATAATATGCTATCTACCTACTTCACAGGGTTGTTGTGAGAAAAATTATTTATGAAACAATATACACATGCTAGATTATTATATTATCATGGTTATTATACTGTTTGACTACCACCTATATAATTTCTCAAAGACTTTCTGGGGACATTTTCTTGTTCCTTTGATTCCAATAGAATGTAGGTGGTCACATTGCATTGTCTGGGGCTTGAGGTACATTGTCAGCAAGTGCCCAACACAGATCTCCAGGCAGTATTGGAATAACATCCTGTCTTATTTCTAACATTCTATCTGGATCATTGTAAATAAACAACAGAATAAAGTAAATCCTTTTGGATCAATTGGTAGGCAAAGACACAAAGTGCAGAAAATGTTTTTCCTAGTTACAAAAGGGGAAGTCAGCCTCAACTGCAAGGAGATAAAATTAAAACTTCTGAACCAAATGAACTCTTTCCATCTCATTTGTCCTTGAAAACACAAAAGGTTTTTGTTTAATCGGCATAATATACATCATGTTTCTACTGATGTTGGCTTTGCCTTTTTGGACATACTTTCTCAGGAAAATAACTAATTCTGGTGAATTTGATACCTCACAATGACAAGCTGTTATAAACCTGTACAGTGTAAATCTTCCATGACTTCACTCAAGGTACTGAGGATAGAGAGGTGGAGAATACTCTATTTATTCTGAGTTTCGACTCTTGTGACAAAACAACCCCATTACAAATGTAACTGTATAGTTATAGAAATACACTGTGGTCCACGCCGGTGAGAATAGGGCTGGGAATGCGGAGGACCAGGGGTTCTCTCAGCCATATGATGACCCTTGTTGTTGTTTTCGCCTACAACAGTCGATCCTGTTATACATAAAGTAAGGGTTTTTAACCTTTTCTAGGTGTCCTGAGATCCTCCTCATAGTCTAGCAAAATTTGCTGGATAATAGCTTTAAATGCACAAAATAAAAATACATAGATTTACAAATGAAACAATTATATTGAAATGCACTTATTAAAATATGTACTTTTTAAAACAAATTCATATAATGCTACTAGGTCTATACCCTGAAGATATCAAAGAAAAAAGAAGAGAACCTAAATGTACAAAAATTTTCTTGGCAGATCTTATTGTGGTGACAAAGAAATAGAAACTGAGGGAATATCCATCAACTGAGAAATGGCTGAACAAGTTATGGTATAAGAATATAATAGAATACTATTGTACTTTACGAAACTTAATGAATAGTGTCAGAAAATGAAGAGGATAGTTTCAAAAAAAAGCTGTATGTTTTGTATAAAATTTATACAAAACCTTGCATGAACAAATGCAAAGTGAAGTGAACAGAACCAGGGAAACTATCTACACAGACACAACAATTATATTTTAAAGATAATTAAATTTGAAAGATTTCACCTACAGAGAAAGAATGGATATTGATTGAATACAGACTGAAGCATGTTATTTTTCATTTCTTATCTTTTCTTTTTTTATTTTATTCAAAGCTTCTTATATAAAATGACTAATATAGGAACATTTTACATAATAAAAAATTTGAAAGATTTTAAAACTTTACTCAACACAATGACCAACCACAATTCCCAAGTATTCAAGATGAAACCTGCTATCCAACTCCAGATAGAAAGCTGAGCCCTATTGAAGGAATAAAGTGAATGAAACCCATATTCTTTGTCATATCTTTTTACAGTATTTTTTAAAATATCCTTACCATATTTGGAGAACAATAATACCTAAAAAGGGTGGAGAACTTGTAGAATTAAGAAATCTCAGAATCAGAAAATATCTGAGAAACCATTGAATCCAACCTGTACCTAAATTAAAAATCCTCTATGATATCCCCAATGAGTGGTCATCTAGTCTTCATTCGAAGACCAAAGTAAGGAGGACCCCATTATTTCCTGAGATTGCCTATTTTTACTTTGGGACAATTCTAATTTTGGGGCAACTTGCCCTTATATCAAGATTAAATATGTTTCTCTGCACCATTCATCCATTGCTTCTAGTTCTACTTTCTGGGGACAAGTAGTAGCAGTAGCAATAGTAGTTGTAGTAGTAGTAGTTGTAGTAGTAGTAGTAGTAGTAGTAGTAGTAGTAGTAGTAGTGGTGGTGGTGGTGGTGGTGGTGGTGGTGGTGGTAGCAATAGTGGTAGTAGTAGTGATAGTAGTGGTGGTAGAGGTAGTAGTGCTGGTAGTGATAGTGGTAGAGCTGGTAGTGGTGGTGATGGTGGTGGTAGTGATCATCATCATCATCATCATTATCATTATTTATATAGCACCTACTATGTGCTGGGCCTTGTACTAAGCATTTTTTGTGAATATTCTCTCATCTGACCCTCATGACAACCCTAGGAGGTAGGTGCTATTCTTATCCCCATTTTATAGTTGAAGAAAGTGAGGCAAACAGAAATTCAGTGATTTGTCCAAGGTCACAGAGATAGTAGGCATTTGAGGCCTGACCTTGAGACACTTTCCTAATTATCAATGTCTTTCCAAAAAAAAATTGGTGCCAAGAATTGACCATGACATTCCTAAAGCTGTGCACTGATGCTTTAACTGAATTTCACTTTGCTACTTTTAGAGTAATAGATTTATAGCTAGATGTGACCTCAGGAGTCATTTAGTCCAACCCTCTCATTTTACAGATGAGGAAACAGCCCAAAAGGTGAACAGGTCATAGAGTAACTGGTAGAGATAGGATTCGCACCTAGATCCTCTTGAATTCTCAGTCTAAACTATTGGGCAGGTATCTTTTCTACCATTGCCTTTCAGAGTAATTTTTGCATGATTTTATAATGGATTCCATTTATGCTAGTGTAACACAGACCACCATAGCTTTCACTACTTTGAAGGCTAATTAGATTATATTTTATCATTTCCCCTGGATCTCTGTTACCCCATAAGGAGCCTGAGGAGTATCTAGGTTCTTTTCCATTGGGTCCATTCTGTATTGATGGTATTACCCACAAAGTGTAAAGAGAGTCCCTTTGAACTCCAGTTTCATTGCCCACTAAAAGTCAGATGAACTTTTATACCAGAATATTTACTTTAAAAGGTGTAAAAAATATACAAACTTACTCCCTTAACATGTGGGAGGTATAATTCCCCTTTCTCCTTAAACCATCTCAGTTTCTTGGGAAGGCAAGAAGATTGTTCATGTTTAGCTCAGTTCTAAGCCCTCAAATCTCCCTCCAGCTCAAGTCCCAGGAAATTCTGGCTTCTCTGGGCTTCAATGCCAGGCTGGCTGTCTGCACCATCTTGCCTGCAATCCTAGGTCCAAGATGATCAAGGCTCAAACTCCTCAGGCACCTAACACTAGAAGTGACAAAGATCACAGAACAGAAACACCCCCCCTTGTCCCTCCCAAATCCATTTCTCAGTCAGAGTTAAGGAGAGGGAGCAGGGGAAGGAAAACCCTTCTGCTCTCACCAGCTCAATTCATGGTGGCCATGCTACAGTTAAACTGGGATCTTTGCCCTCTGAATACAGCAGCTAAGTGTTGCCAAAAGAGATAGAAAAAAAGAGGGCAGCAGAAAGAGGACTGTGGAAAAGAGGAGTGACTAGCTCAGACTTTCCATATTTAAAGCTGTAAGTAGCCAATCAAAAGAGGCTACCCCAACCCAAGTGGGAAGAGACACAGAGGCCTCCATAGTGGGTGATCTGAACATGTTCCAAAGGCTCCTCAAGGGTGCCTCCATGTTACCTGATCTGGGCATGCCCAGACAAGCCTAGGTTGCACATGAAATATTCCAGTGTGAACAAAGCATACTCTATGCCCAGCCATTTTAGTGTTGGTTCAACAGCTGGAGCTCTTTGGCTGCCATTGTCCAAAATGGTGTTAGCAGTACTAGACAAATTGTGTGCCACATCCATGTTTGAATCAGCAGTGATTCTGAAGAAAGTTTCTTCCTTTAAATGAAATATGAGCATTATCTTTACTTTTTTCACAGAAATTTGTAGCTCTGTATTATTTAAAATGTCCAGGTTGTTCACCAGATACATAAATACCAAGTGCAGCTGTAGAATTTAATAAAACCTCAGGTTTTCCCTAAAAAGTAGGAAAAAATACATATTATTAGAAACTTGTGGTCAAACTTGAAACTTGAAGGAAATATTTTAGCACTATCACAATATTAAATTGCAATCATTATTTAATTTATCTTCTCTGAAATGACTTCAGGGAAGTGCACCCAAAGCCCTATTTATCCAAGCCAGGAAATAAGGCAGTGATCAGCTAGGTGTATGAAGTAATTGGAAGCTGACAAGGGACGGCATAATACCACTATTGTAACAGCACTCACAAGTATTGTGTGACTTTGGCTAAGCAGCAATTAAATGTGGCAAAGTATTCTTTTTTTCATCTTAAAAAAAAGAGGGGTTGTGGAGTAATAATATGAAACTACTCTCTTCCTGAATTCATATTTTTCGTTTTAATTGAAACATATCAACATTGGCACATCTGGAGGAAAGAAATGTTCTCCACAGTTCCCAGGCTTTAAAAAAATAAGTATTCTATTTCTATGTATGTTACATAAATATATTGTTTTATAGGACTAAATAGATGACATATATAATGTCATATATTACATATGAAAGCTAGATAGTCAATATTCAGTATTTCTAGGGGAGATTTTGAGAACTCCTAGGCAACCTGTGCATTTCAATTGTCACTTTGAACTTTGGAACAAAGGAGAGACTGTAAAACGAGTTTATAAAAAGTATTATGAGATACCACAACTGGCATTTTTATGGCCTTATTAAACTACATTCAAGTGGCATAAATTATATGTAATGAAAGTGAAAAGGATCTCTGACCTGATTTTAATATTGAGACCATGCTTATTAGTTTGAGTTGGTTGGTTGGGGATTTTTTTTTCTGAATAGAAACCTTTTTTCAAACTTTAGCAGTTGATATTATGTGGAAGTCATAAATGTCAGATTACATTAAATTATTCTGGCTCATGGAATCACATGCCCATTAAGTTTCTTGAGAGTAATGAGTAGGTCTTCTCACAAAGCAAAGCAAAAGGTGTTAATTTAGATTTGAAACATTCCACCTCATTAGGAAGACCAGGTTAATTTACTATTCAGAGAAGCAGCATAAGCCAGGATCTGGAGTGACAAAAATGCCCTCTCTGTTTACAGGAGCCATAAGGAAAGACATTTCAGAGTTTTTCATCCTAAAAGAGAATCGTTTGCCCTTGTGAGGACAAAGAAAAATGAATCAGGTACATACCTTTAAGCACTCAATAACTGGAGAATCTGACCAAATATTATATAGCTAGGGAGGAGCAGGAAATTCATGTGGATTCAGACTTGAAAATATATATCCATGAATGTGAGTGACTTGTCTATATAGTATATTTGAAATTCCTAATTTGTCAGAAAGCGTATTTTTATTTTTAAGGTTTAGAGAAGACATTGCTTCTGTAGGGGATAAAAAATGGACTTGGGATTTCATAGTATCACATGATTATAGAATTGTTGTTTTGTTTGTCCTTTGCTCTTGAAGAGGACCATGACATCAGAGAAATGATGACATGACTTGCAGTTGACTTTGATTTGAGAGATGGAGGGCTGTGCAAGGTCACCAGCCTCACTTTCTCCTCCAGAGCCATCTGGGTCCAGCGGCCTAATATTCACCAGGAAGACTGGAGATGGCCCAGGATGCATTAGGAGATCTTGGCCCTTTTAGGCTAAGATCTTTTCAGGTTCTCACTTTGTGAGGTAACACCCTTTCAGTGAATAGGCCTCTTTAAGAAGTTAATCAAGGGATGGCCCTTTAATAAAAACTCAAAAAGAAGAAAATCAAACTGGGAGGGGAAGACCCTCAGGGTTCCTGGACAAAGGAAAAACAGTTACTATTTAGTATTTAGAGTTGGAAGGGACTTTTGAGGACATCTGATTCCATCCCAATCATTTTTCAGATGAATAAAAGAGACCAAGAAAGATTAAGGGGCCTGCCCATGATTACATAGAATCTAAACCATGGTCTTCCTGACTCACATTCTAGCATTCTGTCCACTAAAAACTGTCCACTTTTTCAACTCTTTTCATTGGTATAAGGCAGGCCTGCACAATCTGCAGCCGCTTGTGGCATGCCAAAGGATTTCAGAAGGCTGGCAAAAAAATGTAGAGAAAAACATCCTTCATATGTAGAGGAAATCCTTTGGCATGCAGCAAGCAGCCACAGGTTGTGCAGGCCTGGTATAAGGAGTTCCTAGATGAGGAAACTCCCTTTTCCAAGGCAAATTGTCCCTTTCTCTACAACTTCAAAATTTACTTTACAAAATTTACTTAAAGCATTGTAAAGTGAAGTGATTTGTCCAGGGCTACCTGGCCAGTATGTGTCAGAAGCCCACACTCCAGGGGCCAGCTTTCTATCTGCTGCACCCTATGTTGCCTCATTACCTTTTTATTTTTTAAGCACGCCAACACATTAGAGAACTGAAGAACCAATGAAGGAGCCTGAAAGGCTTTGGAATTTCAACTAATAGTCTGCCCTCAACTTTACCAGGTGAAGATGTCATCAAAATGCAAAGAGATCATCAAATTTTAAAGTAAAAGAAATAAACAAGAAACAAAAGTGTCCAAAAATATCCTCTATAAGCCAAGGTACATGTTGAGCTAGTTTAGCATTTTTGATGGAGGAGAAAGACAGAAATCCCAAAGGGCTTCAAAGGCAATTTAAGAATGGAAAAGTTAGTTTACTGTAGCCCTTCCCAAAGATAGACCAAATGAAATGTAGATGTGACTAAGCTTAAAAAGTCGTAAGATAAAATAGGAGAATTTTAGTACCATGCACCCAAAGTACCATGGCAGAGATAAGTTTCCAATAGGTTTTATTATCAACTCAAATTAATCTGGTGAGATGGGGAAAAATATTATCATTTGTTATGTATAAATATTATAGGTAAAGGAAATAATATAGAGAACCATAGATTTTAGATCTAGAAGAGATTGCTATAAACATTTTTGGATATATAGGTTCTTTTCCTTTTTCCATAATCATCTTTGGAAATAGACCAAGTAGTGGTATTGCTAGGTCAAAGGGTATAGCTAGTTTAATAACTCTTTGGGCATAATTCCAGATTGCTCTCCAAAATGGTTGGATCATTTCACAATTCCACCAACAATGAATTAGTGTCCCAGTTTTTCCACATCCTCTCCAACATTTGTCACTTTCCCCTTCTATTATTTTAGCCAATCTCGTAGGTATCAAATTATATCTCAATGTCATTTTAATCTGCATTTCTCTAATCAATAATGATTTAGAGTGGCAAAGAACTGGAAATTGCAGAGATACCCATCAACTGGGGAATGGCTGAACAAGTTATGATATATGATTGTGATGGAATACACTGTGCTATAAGAAATGATGAGCCCAATGATTTTAGAAAAGCATAGAAAGATTAACATGAAATAATAACAAGTGAAATGAGCAGAACCAAGAGAACTTTGTATACAGTAACAGCCATATTGTTTTAAGAACAGCTTTGAGTGAATAAGTTATTGTGTCTATTATAAATCCCCAAATTAACTATAAAGGACATATGAAAAAAGATGCTATCTGCATACCTATAAAAAACTGATGAATATAAGTATGTATAGAATATTTTATATACACATGTGTATATATGTGTGTACATATATGTACATGTGTATATTGTGTGTATATATACATATGTGTGTGCATGTATGTGTACATACATATACATACCTATTTGTATCTCATGGTAGCCATCTCCTGGGAAGAGGGGAGGGAAGAAAAAAATAAAAAAAATGAAAAAAGAAATTTGCATGATAGTTTTATTGTATATTTGAAAGGAATAACAAGTTGTGCATAATAGATTTGCAGTTTCATGTGCAATCATCTTTTTCTCCTACAGTGTTACAGAAATGCTTATTTTATATCATAATTTTAAAAAAAGCTATAGAAGAGATTGTCAAGGTCATCTTTTCAAATATTCTTCCACTTAGAACAGAATGCTCCCTCCAGAATGTCTGATAGATAGCTACCTAATGTCTGCTTAAATATGTCTAGTCAAGGGGTGTTCACTAGTTCCCTAAGACATATTATTACACCGTTGGTCAGCCCTCCACAATAAAAAGTGATTTCTTATACTGAGCCCAAAGCTATTTCTTTCTGTGTAAGTTTCACCACTTGGTTCTAATCCAGTCTCTGGGGGAACATAAAACATATCTATTCCCTCTTCTACATGATAGTCCTTCCAATATTTGAAGGCAGTCATCATATCTCTAGTCTTCTGTTCTTCAGGGTAAATATCTTCAGTTCTTTCAACTATTTTTCATTCAATACTGGTTTATTATTCATCATCCTGGGTGCCCTCCAATTTGTCAATGTGTCTTTTAAAATGTGGTACCCATAGGGCAGTATGGCTTAGTCGAAATAAAGCTAGCTTCAGAGTTGGAAAGATCGGAGTTCAAGTCCTTGCCTCTGACATATACTTACTGTGTGATTCAAGGGAGGTCATTTAATCTTTCAGTGCTTAGATAACACTCTAAGATTATAAATTGTAGAGTCAGAGCCAATCTGTATCGGTAAAGGGATTTTCCTCATCAGTAACTTCCTACGCCAATGACATTGCAATTCCCTTTCCACCCTTTCCTCCTCACCACAAAAGAGGGATGGTGTGGGGGATACCTAGGACTGTGCAAAAACACCCCTAACATAACCTAACCAGTGCAGAGTAAGTAAGAAGAATAGAATGAAGAACTCTTAGAAAAATCTATTATCTGTGAAGTAGGTAGTGAATTATCATCTCCATTTTTACAGATGAAGAAGCTGAGGCCCATGGTTTGCAGAGGATTGTTTGACAATTGTGTTTCTTGCTTATTTCTCTTCCTTTAAAATTTGATGATCTCTTTGCATTTTTATGGGGTCTTCATCTGGCATGTCCCATGTGGATGGTCCAAGATTCAAAACAGACTTCAGAAAAACTAGAAAAGCTGTATCTGTGTGGCGTCATATTACCTATGCAATTTTTCACTGACCCAATTTTGGGCTGCAATGATCAAGTGGATTAAGGTAGCATTTGAGTGACATGTAGGGACACATAAAGAAAAAAGAAGTTCCTCTGCTTATTTTGCTGGGAAGCTGAAGAGCTTTTTTCCCAGTGGTAATGGGGTAGTCAAGTCATAAGTGAAGATGCTCTCTGCTAAGAGGACCACAACTATAAAAAGCAAAGCACAAGCCAGTCACTTCCAAAGAGGTGCCAGACATGGAATTGGAAAGTCATAAGATACTCAATTACAGAACATGGAGATCAGCCAAAATGGAACAAAGGAAGTGTAATAACATATGGAAACAATGAGGTGATTCTATTAAGAAGTGACAGACAAAGGCCACAGGGATTGCAAATCCATCACCCAGTTTTCAAGGATATATAAAGAATCGAGAATCTAAAACACTTTTAATTTATAAGTGATATTTTTCCCCTTGTCTAAATCCACCAAGGACCTTGGGTAAGAAGACTGAATGTAATGGAAATTGAAGGTGGGAGCTCAGGAACCTCATTGAAATTGGGGGTTGGGTAGGAGAGAATTTGTACCCTCTATACAAGACGGGGAAGATAAGGATCAGACATCTGGAAGGGCTCTGCACAGGTCTTGCTGGAGAGGTCAGGACTCAGGAAAGACATGTGAAGAAAAAGAGTTGGGATTACCTGGCCATGGAAGAGGAAAAGAGCCAGTGGTTAAGAAGACTTTGCGCGAGTTGTGTGGGAGAATGAAGCTATATACAGATGTGTCATGAAGATAAGGAACAAGAGATAGTGTGATATATATAAAAAATTGACAGCATCTTTGAGTTGGCCTAAAAAGGAAGATGCACTGGCCACATGAAGCTGATGTTAAGCAATGCATAAGGGTTGGTTTTTTTTTTATTTTTTCATATTAATTCAGACGTGACAACATTGACATGAAATCCATATGATGCACGCAATCTTCAGAGCAGATCTTCCAAGCAGGGATAAAATCACAAATGATCTCTATTCCTCATAAATAAGCATAGGGACCAGATCTGTAATTTCCTTGGCACAGAGAATTCTAGGGGAGGCAGGAAGAGACCCCATCTCCCAATGTTAATCAGCACCTGTACTCCTTCCATCTACTAGCTCATACTGAAACCTGGCTCCCTCTTGATGACACAGCTTCTCTGGAACCTTTTCCAGGACTAGCTGCACCTTCACTCATTCTCCCTCAGCTCACTAGTTGAGGCAGAGGAATTGGAATACTCCTTACTCCCCATGACTCCTTCTATGTTATCCCCCTACCTCCATCACTCAGTAATCTCTCTTCCTTTGCTGTTTGTGCTATTCACATCTACCACTCAGTCAAAATCCTGATAGCTGTTTCTTCCTCAATGAAGTTAGTAGATGGCTCACAATTTTTCTCTGATCAATGCCTTTGCTCATACTAGGAGACTTCAATAACCATATTGATTTTTCCTCAACCACTCTAACCACTCATGAACTACTCCTCTACCCAACCTCAGCCACACACAAAGATGGTCACACCCTTGATCGTGCCATCACCCACAAAAGTACCACTTCCATGTCCAAGAATTCCAAAATCCCCTTATCTGACCATAACCTACTTGGTTTTTTACCTCTCCCTTTACCTTCCCTTAGCAAATTCTATTCTTCATCTAAACTGTCGCCTCCAATTCCTCAACCCCTCAATTATTCCCCTGGTCTTCTCCCTTGCATGAACTACTCTCTCCTTTTTCCCCATCTTGACCCTTTGGTGAACCAGTTCAGCTGTGTCCTCCTCTCTCAAATCCCTATCATCTGTATCATATCACTGATTATGCCCAGTCAAGCCTCAGCTTTGGATTACCCCCAACATTTGCCACCTTCTCTCTGTGGAGAAAGTAACACAACCATTCTAACTGGGTCCACTACAAAATTTATGTTATACAACCTCTGGGCCTTCACTGCTGCTAGGCAATTCTACTCTACCTCCCTCGTCAACTCATAATTCCACTCTTTACAGCAACTCTTCCAAACCTTTTCATCCCTTTTGAAATCTCCCATGGCTCTCTCTCGCCCCACTCTCTCAGCTGAGATCCTTGCCTCATATTTTACAGGCCATTTTCCTCTCCTATCCTCTTCCTCATCTCCTATCACTCAAATGTCTTCTGCCATTATCTCCTCCTTTGCTTGCATGATGTCTCACATGATGAAGTGGCCTTCTTCCTTACCTGAGTTAGTGACCCTATTTTACCCATTTCCTTAAATAGATTGCACACTCTGTCATTCCCACTCTATCACTTATTTTCAATATCTCCATGTCTGTTGTCTACTATTCCCCACTGCCTTCAAAAATACCTTCAAAAGTGTCCTCAAAAAACCCTTACTTGATCCTTCCATTCCCACTCTCATCCTACATCTCCTCTGCCTTTTGTAGCTAAACTCCTCCAGAAGGCCATTTGTAATAGGTACCTCCACTTTCTCTCTTCTCACTCTCTTCTTAACCCCTTACAATCGAACTTCTGAATTTATCATCCCACCAAAACTGCTTTCTCCAGTTACTAATAATCTCTTTGTTGCCAGATCCGATGGCTTTTTCTCAATCCTTATTCTCCTAGACCTCTCTGTAACCTTTGATACCGTCAATCACGCTCTCCTCCTTAATACTCTCTTCTCTCTAAGTTTCCAGAATACCTCTTTCTCCTGATTCTCCTACATACCATATTGCTTCTTCTCAGTCTCCTTTGCTGTATCTTCGCCCAGATTATACCTTCTAAGTGTCCCATTGGTGTCTGTTCTGGGCCGTCTTCTCTTATTTCTCTATAGTACTTCATTAGGTGATCTCATCAACTCTTGAAGATTTAATTACCATCTCTATGCTGGTGATTCTCAGATATACCTATCCAGCCCCAACCTCTCTACTGACCTCCCACCTGAAGACTCCAACAGATTTTCAAGCATCTCGAACTAGATTGCCAGTAGACATCTTAAATTGAACATGCCCCAAACACAACCCACTATCTTTGTCCCTACACCTTCCTTCCCCTCTCATTTTCCTTAGAACTATAAAGGGTAACACCATTCTTTCTGTCCCTCAGGCTTGCAGCCTAGGAGTTATCCTCTACTATTCAATGTCTCTGACTCTACATATCCAATCTGTTGCCAAGACCTAATGATTTCATCTCTGCAACGTCTCTCATATGTTCCCCCTTCTCTCCTGTGACATTGCCACCCTCTAGTGCCCACCCTCATCACCTCACACCTGTACTATTGCAATAGCCTCCTGATTGGTCTGCCTGCCTTAAGTCCACTGCAATCCATCCTCTATTCAGCCTTCAAAGTGATTTTCCTTAAAATGTGCTCTGACCATGTCACTCCCCTGCTCAAGAAACTCCAACGGCTTCCAGTCATGTCCAGGATCAAATATAAAATGCTCAATTTAGCATTAAAAGCCTTTCATAAAATAGCTACCTCCTATTTTCCAGTCTTCTTATGCCTTACTCCCTAACATGTACTCTTTGACTTAGTGACCCTGACCTCCTGGCTGCTCCACAGATATGACATTCCTCCCCTTGGCATTTTCTCTGTCTGTCCCTCATGCCTGGAATATTCTCATCCGTGCCTACTGAAATCCATTCTAAAATCTCATCTTTTGCTAAAGTCTCTTCCACTTATCTTAATTTAGTGCCTTCCCTTTGTTCGTTATTCCCTATAAATAGCTTTTTAAAAAATGTTTGTTTGAATGTTATCTTCCTCATTCAGTTGACAGCTTCTTGAAGGCCTAGAGTGTCTTCTTTTTCCTTTCTTGTATCCTTAATGCTTAGCACAATGCCCGGCATATAGTAGGCATTTAATAAATGTTTGTTGATTGATTGCTTTATAAATTATACTCTTCAGAGAGTTGTCTAGAGCACTGAGAGCTTAAATTACTTTCCCAGAATCCCACAGTTACTATGTGTCTGAGGTAAGACTTAAACTCAGGTCATTCTCACTTCAAGACCAGTCTTCTCTCTACTACACAGCCTCTTTTCCTCCTAACTGTGGCTGAAAAAGAAGGCTGCATGCCTTTGTTTCAGCAAGGCAGCCTGGAGGAAGGAAACAGGACTTTCAAGGAAATCTAACCAATACAATACTATCTTTTTATATTAACCAAAAGATTATGGTGGGTGACATAAATCTGCATTCTTAAGAGAAAAAAAAACTCTTTAAAATCCTTAGCCCCAGCCCTACATAGCTGAAATAAAATAATAATGTACATTTTTATAGAACTTTATATATAGTGCCTTATTTGAAACTCACCACAACTCTATGAAATAAGAACTGTATCCATTTTACAGATGAGGGAATAGCTTCAAAAAAGTGAAATGACTTACTAAGTCACATAGCCAGTAAGCATCAGAGGTGAGATTTTGAACCCAATCTTGCCTGCCTAAAGGCCCCATGTACTTACTGCTATACCACATTGCCTCACAAAATTATTAAAACAAAAAACAAAACAAAACACCAGATTCTGAGGTACTATCATTATCTCTATTTTACAGATGAGGAAACTGAGGCAGACAGAAGTTAAGTGACTTAACTAGGGTCACACAGTTAGAAAGTGCCTGAGGTAGGATTTGAACTCAGGTCTTCTGTGTGGCACAGCGGATAGGGTGCCAGGCCTGGAGTCAGGAAGACTTATCTTTCTGAGTTCGAATCTGACCTGGAGACACTTACTAGCTGTGTGACACTGGGCAAGTTACTTAACCCTGTTTGCCTCGCTTCTTCACCTGTAAAATGAGGTGGAGAAGGAAATGTCAAACCACTTCAGTATTTGCCAAGAAAACCCTAAATGAGGCCGCAAAGACTCAGATACAACTGAAAACTGCTGAACAAGAAGTTTCTAACTCTAAGGCCAGGACTTTATCCATTGTATAATTACTCTTTATCATGCCAGATTTAAAATGCTCAAAAACTCAAATAAATTAAAAAAAAGAAAATTCTCCTCTACCCACATCCCCTCTCCACCCCCCACTCCCCCACCCCCACCCCCTGAGCCACCACACACACAAAATCGATTTTTTAAGCTACCTTACTCTTCTTTGAAAAGTCTTGTCTCCTAGATGGAAGGACAAAGCATAACCAAGGCTTTTTGATGCCTATAGCCCTGGGGTGGAGAACCTGTGGCCTTGAGGCCACATGTGGCCTTCTAGGTCATTGAGTGCGCCCTTTAGACTGAGGCCAAGTTTTACAGAACAAATCTTTTTATTGAGGGAATTTGTACTGTGAAGTTTGGATTCAGTCAAAGGGCCACATGTGGCCCTCGAGGCCCCAGATTCCCCACCCCTGCTAAAGCCTTTGGTGTTTGTCTAGAATGTCATTGTCTGGAAGTTACTACCAGAGAAGCAACATGAGTGTTCTCCAAATCCAAAGTGTCATCCGCAGCATCAAAGCATACAAGTAAAGACACAGCCAACTAACATCATCTGAGGTTTCCTAACAATAAAAGAGTTAAGGACGAAGATGAGTTAATCCCAAACATTTCAAGTGACTCACTCAAAGACGGACAAGAAATCAGGAGCAGACTCACAATCACCCTGTGAGTCATTCGTAACTCAATACTTTAGTAAATTGCCTCAGAAGTCCAAAACCATTAGGGGGTGAAGTCGTTCCTACAGCATGCTGGGGAAGTTGAGATGATGCCTCAGGGACTGAATATTTAGCTCTTCGGGTTGACCATTCTAGAATGCCCTCTATGTCCCTCCAATAGGTCAGACTGAAATAATTTATCTTCAGTCATTTGACCTTAATTTTTTTTTAAACCAGAACCTCATTTTATCAACAGGTCATTAGTGTAATAGTATTATTCTAAATTGCTTTAGGCCTCTGATTCATATATTTTAGTATTAGAAATGTTTGCATTTGGTACTTTTTTCTAGGAAATTTCATAGGATTTGGCATGCTGTATTATTCTGAGTTCTCTTTCTGCTTTTCAATTTAATAATGCTTTTCCATTTTAGCCTGGGGAAACAAAAAGAAAAACAGATTTAACCTTCTCATTAGGGTTACAGTAAAATATAGTTGGTAATGTTCTGGGAGTGGTTATTCTTTCATTCCCTTGTTGAGAATTTCTTTTTGATCAGCATCAGCCAATATTGTCTGCGCACTCACATCATAGAATATTAGATATTCACATGCAGATATTAAAGAAAACCATGGACTGTCCTTTCAAAACTGATACTGCAAATACTGGCATGGACATATGCCAAAGAGAGCCCAGGCAAAAGATTTGAAAACCAGGAAACACAGTAGACGTGGTAAGGCATTTCAATCATCTACTAAAGGTTAAATGTTGAATGGTGTCCAAGAGTGATATTATATTTGTATATGAAATAAATATAATAATATTTAATAAGTTGGCTATTGTGAAAGTATTATAAGGACAAGGAGTTTGCAAACATGTACAAAACTGTTTCGCTAGTTCTCATTTTTTATTGGCTAAAAAAACCCAAGTGATATGTAGTGGGTAAGGTAAGATGCAACATAGTATGACAGATGGAAGGCCAGCCTAGGAGTCACGAAAGTCTAGGTTCAAGTCTCGTCTTCTGAAATATGCTAGCTACATGACCATAGACAAGTCACTTAAGCTCTCAATGCGCTAAATGACTCTCTATAAGGATTTAAGTTACAGGAGAGTTACCCATCTACATCTCTGGAGAGGATTTTGACACAGGAAGCTCTCCATATCCATGAAATCCCACATTCAGATCAAAAAGGTAAAAATATGTCTCAAGATCTTTTTTTAATGACATGAAAATGAGAACTTTGTAGTATTTGGCACTTAGATCAAGGTGATATCTTTTCAGCTCTGCCAGCCAACCTTTGCTCCTATAATTATCAGTCAGTGGTATCTATGCTTTTTTTTCTGAGAAGAGTTCAAATGGAGACCAATTCTCTCAAACTGAGGAAAGGCTGGATGACCACTTGGCCTTTGCACTCCCACCTCACCTCCACTCCTCTTAGAATACCTTCTAGGTGCTGCCTAAGTGCTGACTCTTACATGAAGCATTTTCTCATTCCTCTCCCCTCCCCCAAGTCTCAACTGTTAATGCCTCCCTCCACACAAATATAAATAAAAAAAATAAAAATGACCTCCTATCAATCTATATTAGAGGCAGGTAAGTGACAGACTGGAGAGAACCCTGGAGTAAAGAAGATTTAAGTTCAAATTGGGCCTTAGATAGTTACTAGGTGTATAACCCTAGGCAAGTTACTTAGCCTCCCTCTGACTCAGTTTCCTGAACCATAAAATGGGGATTGTAATAGCATCTATCTCACAGGTTTGTCATGAGGATCAAATGAGACAATATTTACAAAGCACTTAACACAGTGCCCATCACACTGAAGGTATTAAATAAATGCTTATTTCCTTATCTATTTTTAGATCTATATTTATGTATCTGTATATGTACATTTTAACTCTCTGATTAGATTATAAGCTCTTCAATGATAAGAACTGTTTCACTTTTATTTCTTATATCCCTAGCGCCTAGCACATAGTAGGTACATAATAATTATCTGTCAATTGAGTTTTGTTCAGGTAAGAGATGAACCAAATAGCTTCTAAGATCGCTTCCAACTCTATGATTCTGTGAGGGCTTGATTTCCATTGTTTTCTATCAGAATTTTAGGGGAGACTTGGTTTGGAAGGTGGGAGGTGGGTGGGAGAGAAGCTTCAGTTTAATAGCCTAGAGCAGCAGATGGCTGTATTTTAAAGGGGAAATGAATTGCAAGTATCAGTCGACCTCTTCTTCGGTGTATAATAAAAGCCCACGGCAGACTGAAGTGTTCCTTTCAAACCAGGGTTGGAGCTGGAGGCTTTCTGACTACACCTGTGTGAAAAGCCGCTCTAGCATGGCGGTGGCACACTCCCAACATCTGCTCCTTTCATTGAACTGAGCTGTAAATTGAAATTCCATTGCAATGTTTTTAGAACCAGTTGAAGTAAGGAGACTGTCAGAAATCCTCTTTAAACTCGCCCTTATCCAAACAGGAAACTGACCCTTGGCCCCTGGACGTAACAGTACACCAGTGGAAATTTCATTATACCCGTTTCAGCTGTACTAAGTGAAAATTAATTGTGTAATTATCTGGATGAGCGCATGTGTAAAATTTTACAATGTGCCAGTTAGATTAAGTAACGTGTTAGTGGCATGGTTTAGGGCAGAGTCAAGGCTGTCCTATAAAAATGGCATAAAAAGTCCAACAAGGTTGGAAGGAAAAAAACATATGTCGGAACAAATGTTTAACATGAGAAGGTAAGGTTATACTTAATTCCATAACCTGATGAAAATCTTATCCTCTTATGCCAGGAGTAGACCTGGAATGCTTTGGAAGTATTTGGTGTTGTATTGTGGTGTGTGTGTGTGTGTGTGTGTGTGTGCTTAACAAGATTGTGCATTATTGTCATTTTACAGTGAGACAAATACTAAAATAGTAAACCTGTCCACTTTTCAATTCATCATGTGCATTTTTCTACTCCTAAACACACCCACAGAGTGTAGGATGCCTCCTGTAGTACAGAATTTTCACTACAAAATTATTTTGCTTACCTGATCAATGAAGCACTGTTCCTCTTACTGAAAATAACATTAAGGCATCTGATAAAGCAAAAGCTATATCTTGATTTAAAGTCATCTCATTAAAGCATGAACAGACTGCATTGCCAATGCATGGGAAGGAGACTTGTGACTTAAGCCTTTGCCTTCCTCTATAAAGATTGTAAGACTGCCTTTTCCTGAGTCTTTGGAGAAAACAGGCTGTTTCAGGAAGATAATTTCCATTTCAAAGTCCTTGAATTGTTTGGATAATACACTTTCTGGATGAAAGGTACTGCCCAGGGTAGACATCCTTTGAAAAGAAATATTCTCTTTAAGCAACATAGCAAATAACTTATAGAGACCTTAAGAGTTCTCAGTGTCAGATCTCACAAAGATCAGTAAGATTCTGGCAAATCTAGAAAATAAATGTAAGTTCTTCCTAAGGAAACAGTCTCCCTGTATTCCTGGTTTCTTGTGGCCATACCATGAGCTTTTTTGTGGCAAAAAGTCCTCACTGTT